>NC_042985.1:21028642-21328642 GCF_901001165.1 Salmo trutta
CAACTTTGCACAGTCATTAAATAGGAGTGTGACAACATTCCATAGGCCACAATCACCAGCCTGATCAACTCTATGCGAAGGAGAAGTGTGACGCTGCATGAGGTAAATGGTGGTCACACCAGATACGTACTTGTTTGCTGATCCACGCCCCAAATTTGATTTTTTTAAGTATCTGTGAACAGATGCATATCTGTATTCCCAGTCAGGTGAAATCCATAGATTAGGGCCTAATTAATTAATTTAAATTGACTGATTTCCTTATTTGAACTGTAAAATCTTTGAAATTGTTGCATGTTGCATTTATATTTTTGTTCAGTGTAGTTTAGGATACTTTTTCTGCCTTCTGGAAGTTTAAGAAACATTGCCTTGTGCCTTAAAATTCCATTACCAAAACCCCACATATCTTTAAGATATTTTCAAATCTTTCTCCCTCATGAGAAGGGAGGATAATTAAAGTTCACAGAAGTAACAAGGTGGAGACCTATCAACTACTTAGTGTTTTTTACTAATATAAATTTAGTTTATGAATGATTTGGTTATTAAAAACTGAAATTATGTTACCAAATCTGTAGAGGAAACACTGACATTGAACAACTGTAATAATACAGTAATCCAATTCCTCGAATAAATCCTTAAATACAGTAATCCAATTCCTCGAATAAATCCTTAAATACAGTAATCCAATTCCTCTAATAAATCCTTAAATACAGTAATCCAATTTCTTCTCATAAAACGGAGAAACCACACGGTTCTATGCGACACAGGAAGACTATTTTCTCTGTCCAGACTCCAAAACATCAAAATGAAGACAGTCACACACTCCATATATAAACTCCCAGTCATTTATTGGGTAAATCACCAACGTTTTGGATGCCGAGTTTATATATGGTGTGTGCGACTATTTTTATAGTTTATTCTCTGTTAGTCAGCACCTCTACATAAAATAATGTTCTCTGGGTGTGCGCTAGCTCATGTTTTTTATCAGACTCAAAAGACAGACACTTCACTGAACATAATGCATAATGAGTACGCACTAACAAGTGGGCTACACAATCAGAACGTCATATTTACACACATACATCCAAATGCATATACTATCACACAAAGTCACAGAATAGAGTGTGGAGGGAGGAGAGGTGAAAGGGATTGAGTGGGCGGGAGTGTGAGCGAAAGACAGAGAAAGAGGCAGAGGGAGAGTGGGAGTGAGTGGCACATGGCTTTCAGTCTAAAAAAGGGAAAGAGCGGCATGAAGCCAAAACAAGAACCTGGATTAGCTAGATAAATAATGGGGAGGGGGGATAAGAAAGAAAATGTAGGTTTCTTCACTGTGGAAATGGTGCAAACGCATGACACTGTTTTCGCGGTCACAAACGTCTTCTAAAATATGAATAGACAATGAGCGTGTGGGTAGAGTGAGAAGAAGGTGGTCCAGGGAGAAAGATGGCTGGATAAAGCAGGAAGATGAGGAGACAGGAAAGAGGGGGAGATAGGCTAGAGATTTCATGTTAAAGGTAGGCTGGATGGTGCATGGAAGAGGATGTCGTAATAAAAGACAGAGGTGAAGGAGGAGATGGAGGAGTAGGCCTACTAGGAGAAACGGAGGAGGAGAGCGTGTGATGAGTATATAGGAACTCACAAGAGAGAAGCTGTGTATAGTGTGACACTGACCCAGGCAGAAAGGGAGAGAGCTGCACATGGAGGCTGGAGCAGACGGGTACAGGGCTGGGAGCCGAGAGACAGAGGGAGGGAGAGACAGGGCCCTGCTGCAACTGCACCGCTCTGCCAGCCTGGGTTAACATCCCCCTGTGGACTCTCTCAATAACGTCTTAATCTCTCCCCTATTCATGCCGAACACCTCACCAATACACTTCACACTGCACCCCTAATATCCTCCTCAGTCCTCCCACCACAAGGCTGGGCTCGCAAAATACACAACGCACTGGGAGTTCTCCCCCTATGCTTCCACAAACACCTGTGTGCTCTCACCACCACACACTAGAACAAATACAGTATGTGGCATTCAGTCAGGTCCATAATTATTGCCACCCTTGATAAAGATGAGGAAAAAAGACTGATCCCTCCCAATGTGTTCTCCTATCTCATAAAACATTTTAACAAAAAGGCTCAGTGCTGCTATTCTCGCAGGGTGAGATATTGAAAACAGGGGAAGCAATAATTTTGACCACCTTTTTTAGAAGAAATATTACTTGTTAAACTAAATGTATTTCTGAGAAAATGCATTTGCAAAAATAATATAATTTCCCCCAAAAATGTTGCATACAATATAGCTCAGTATTTGTATACATTTATTTTATAGTATTTTCTGCTGCAAAATGTTTGGTCCTAATGTATGACCATATGTGACCTGATAAGCTCCCAATAAACTGTAGCTGTAAATTACTTCACTAGTCAATCATTTACAGTCTTTTTGTAGTCCAAAAATGCCATGACCATCACAGTACTCCAGAATAAACCTTTCCCTCTAGCCACCGTGCTTCTACACCTGCATTGCTTGCTGTTTGGGGTTTTAGGCTGGGTTTCTGTTCAGCACTTTGAGATATCAGCTGATGTAAGAAGGGCTATATAAATACATTTGATTTTACTTTAATACAAAAAACATCAATGACATACATTATATGTGGTTTGGCACATTGAGGCTGTCAAAAAGAGGCACCCTATTCCCTTTATAGTGCACTACTTTTGACTAGGGTTTGTAGGGCTCTATAGAGAATATGGTGTCATTTCAGACACACTTTGTGAAAGACACAACCGTCAGGAGAGGAGAGGTACTCTGTGGGGGTTGAGGAGTCAGCAGGGAGGGAGTAAGAGGAAGCAGGTGTAAACAAAACAGACAGTATTCTGTTGTGCTGTGGCTAGGAACCTCTTAGCCCCCTACTGTAGATCTAATGGATTATTAGGCTTTTAAATGGTTGTGTTTGTCAGACAGGGACACCAGGTTTCTGAGAAAAGCAGTTTCATTGAAAATATGGCCATACCACCAGTGTGATCTTTCCCATATCAGATTTAATCTTATGTTGGAGAAATCCGTGTAGATTGTTGTCATGAAGTCCAGAACGTGACACTTGTTTGTTGTGATGGGAATTATTGGCTAGGGAGTGGTTGCTGTGAAATGACCAAAGCAAAATCACAATAGCACCTCTACTGGAAACAGATCTGTGCGTCTGCAACATGAATGTACATCTCACACATACACACTCCAGTCTCATCTCAGGTATTGAAATCAAGCTTGTTCCATAAACGATGGGAAAGTGGTTGAGAAGGAAAAAGTGAAGAAAGCAGTGAGAAAAGGACAGGTTAAGGTAGAGAAGCAGCAGAGCCACAGTACTGCGGCGTAATTATTAGTCCAAATGGAACGTGTTGCAACTGTAAAGAACAAAAATATAAAACGCAACATGCGCTAAAAGATGCCAAACATTTTTCATATGCACAAAGCTTATTTCTCTCAACTTTGGTGCAGAAATTTGTTTACATCCCTGTTAGTGAGTATTTCTAATTTGCCAAGCTAATCCATCCACCTGACAGGTGTGACATTTCAAGAAGCTGATTAAACAGCTTGATCATTACACAGGTGTACCTTGTGCTGGGGGCAATAAAAGGCCACTAAAATGTGCAGTTGTCACAACACAATGCCACAGTTGAGGGAACGTGCAGTTGTGACTGTAAGAATATCCATCAAAGCTGTTGCCAGAGAATTTAATGTTAATTTCTCTACCATAAGCCGCTACCAACATTGTTTTAGAGAATTTGGCAGAACATCCAACCGGCCTCACAACCGCAGACCACGTGTAACCACGCCACCACAGGACCTCCACATCCAGCTTCTTCACCTGCGGGATCATCGGAGACCAGCTACCCGGACAGCTGATGAAACTGTGGGTTTGCACAACCAAAGAATTTCTTCACAAAATGTCAGAAACTGTCTTAGGGAAGCTCATCTGAGTGCTCGTCATCCTCCCCAGGGTCTTGACCTGACTGCAGTTTGGCGTCATAACCGACTTCAGTGGGCAAATGCTCACATTCGATGGCCACTGACACGCTGGAAATGTGTGCTTTTCACAGATAAATCCTGGTTTCAACTGTACCGGGCAGATGGCAGACAGCGTGTATGGCGTGATGTGGGTGATCAGTTTGCTGATGTCAACGTTGTGAACAGAGTGCCTCATGGTGGCGGTGTGGTTATGGTATGGGCAGGCATAAGCTACGGACAATGAACACAACTGCATTTTATCGATGGCAATTTGAATGCACAGAGATACTGTGACGAGATCCTGAGGCCCATTGTCCTGCCATTCATCCGCCGCCATCACCTCATGTTCCAGCATGATAATGCTCAGCCCCATGTCACAAGGATCTGTAGACAATTCCTCGAATCTGAAAATGTCCCCATTCTTCCATGGCCTTCATACTAACTGGACATGTCACACATTGAGCATGTTTGGGATGCTCTGGATTGAAGTGTACGACAGCGTGTTCCAGTTCCCGCCAATATCCAGAAAATTTGCACAGCCATTGAAGAGGAGTGGGACAACATTCCACAGGCCACAATAAACAGCCTGACAAACTCTATGCAAAGGAGATGTGTCGCGCCTCATGAGGCAAATGGTGGTCACACCAGATACTGACTGGTTTTCTGACCCACACCCCTATCTTTTTTTTAAGGTATCTGTGACCAACAGATGCATATCTGTACTCCAAGTCATGTGAAATCCATAGATTAGGGCCTAATGAATTTATTTAACATCAACTGATATCTTTACAGTATATGAACTGTAACACAGTAAAAAAAAGAAATAGAGTTTCTATTGGACAACTTCAGGTAGGTCCCCTGTAGGTCCCGCCCCGTTATGTTCCAGTTGCTTCCGTTTAAGAAATGCTTAGCAACAGAATCAGCATAATGAATATGCCCCTGGGTAAACTGAGTCTGAATGCGAGATTACTACAGGGATTTAAACCAGCTTTAGGGGGCAAACTGGGTCTCAAATCCACTGAAGACGCTTTGAACGTGACCGTAATCCATGTATACTGCATCTCTCTGCCCACTGGCGTTTGTCTTCTAGTATTACACAACATTCATAACAACTCTCTCCAAGTAGTAACAACTTTCAGGACATCACTTAGATCACTTTTACGCTACCTCAAACAGATCGTGCTTGATACACAGACATACACCTGTGATACAAACTCACATAGCTTACATGATCCACTTGTCCATGTTTGAGCCTTCATGAAAACATGCAGAGCACCTAGGGAAGAAATTTTGGCACTCATGGAAATAAAGTGATTGTGACTGGGCATTCTATGTAGGCACGGCTATGAGGCTGATTAAAAGGCTCTGTCTTCACCCAATGAGCTACATGTGCTTTATCCAGTCTCTCTCCACCTGCTGCATGTCTGCACATGAGCATCATAGCCTGCCCTGTCCTGAAGGGTTATTGAGAGGAATACAAAAACACTGGACATTCTGCAGAAAGACTCCACAATGATGCAATAATAAAGGAGCAAAGACATGGTAGAGAAAAGGTTTGAATACATCTAGCCTATTCTTCAAGGTTTGCTGTGGATTGAGCGTTCCTTAAATCAATAATGGACCTGCCACTAACCTAATGTCCAGATTTGCCTAATCGCTTCCTTATAAACAAGGTAGGTAAAGCTAAGAAAAAAATGCATGAGTAATATTGCTACCCCAGTTGATATTTTAGAAAAGGCTATTGTCGAAATAGATAAGAAATTCACGCTGTCACTGTATGACACCCCTCCCCATCCCATTCCATTCCATTGATCGGCCGTTGGGCTTCTCTCTCACCTGTATTGTGACGATGCCTTGCCAAGACCCACTGCATATGTTCTGTTCGCTCTCCCATCCTACGCTTGTCCACCTCGAGCTCACCTCCACGCGGAACTGGACCAGTGCTCTGCCGGGGATAAACCCTGTAAAATTCTGCAGCGACAATATTGCGCTGAACCGTGGCTGGCAGAACACACACGTACCTCCCTATGAATCCAGCCACGGTACTTCAAGTGACAGGTTCCACTGGAATCCGGGCCAGGCAATCAGATACGGTTCACAGCTGGATCATACCCTAACCTACAGTCAAACCCATGCAGACACGCGCTCCATTTACTCTGCCTTGGAATTCAAGGTCTTAATTCTTCGATAAATTGCAACACGTCGTCGATATGTAGAATATCCGCTGACCGATGTCTCTTCACGCCATGTATGAGAGCCGGGAGGTTCATCCATACAATGTTTCTCACTGACAGACAGTGAAGTTGAACAAATAAATGGCTACACAATCTTTATATATTGTGTGTATCATCTGTGACAACCAACCGGACAACTCCCGAACCCAATCAGACTACATCAAGTAGCTGGTCCCAAGAAATTGGTTGTTGTAATACCAGCCGACAGACCAATTTTTACCACTGAAAAGATACGTCGTTTCTATTCCCATTCCCATTCCGCAGCTTTGGATCAAACACCGAATCACCACTGCGTCATTTACGTAGGAACTTTACGTCATCCATCGCCCTACAATAGAGCCAGTTGGATTTGCGTCGTTCACGCAGGCTTCGGCGATTGTATGCACTGTATAAACCGCTGGCATACTGTGAAATGCACGACTGGTGGTTTGTGAATATCGAGGAATCTCCAACTGTATAGTTTGGGCGTGGACCCGCGTCATTTCCTGAGCTAGACTTTTACTAAATAGGTGTGCCCTGAGATCAGACTGGCTCTAAATGCCAAACACGGGCAGACCGCATTTTCTTTAAAATATCTGCAAAACAAATATTATTACAAGCACATAATTAGCCAAATGCATTTTCCATGAATAGGCAAACACTATCAGACTACACAACTTGGGAAGGCTACCCTACTGCCATCAGTCTCCTGCGACCTCAATAGCTTTGGGTCATCTGTCCATGGCAGACTTTCAGGCATCACCCTAAAATAGAAATAAGCTGTGTGAAATATTCATTCTTAGTAATGTCGACACTGTTGACAATAGGCCTACTTGATATCCCAAATGGATACTGATTTTCAGAGTTGTAAGTTTATTGTTGTATATAACACAATCATCAGCCCATCTTACAGTATAGGCTACAAGGCACAAAACCTGACTGTTGATATTGGCATTGCATTGACATTCATTTGAGTATTGACTGAGCCCTGCTGGCCATGCTTGTTAATGTCATACATTACTGCTGTGTGTTTTAGGAATGCAGAAATGTTGCTATAGGCATCTGCCAGGATGTTCCTCCTACTATAAGTCATCCTGCTTCCTCCCATATATTAGTATTATTAGTACATGGAGGTAACCACCTAAATGCATTACTACAGTGGTGAGAAAAGGTTTAAATGTTAGAATTGAATTGTCAAAAACAAGACAAAAGCAGCCAGGCCCAGAAAACATGTTTATTTTTAATTTAATTTAACGAGGCAAGTCAGTTAAGAACAAATTCTTATTTACAATGACGGCCTACCAAAAGGCAAAAGGCCTCCTGCGGGGACAGGGGCCTGGGATTAAAAAAAAAATATAAATACAATATAAATATAGGACAAAACACACATCACAACAAGATAGACAACAACATAGCAAGGCAGGAACACATGACAACACAGCATGGTAGTAACACAATATAAGAACGACATGGTAGCAACACAACATGGTAGCAGCACAAAATATGGTACAAACATTATTGGGCACAGACAACAGCACAAATGGCAAGAAGGTAGAGACAACAATACATCACACAAAGCAGCCACAACTGTCAGTAAGAGCGTCCATGACTGAGTCTTTGAATGAAGAGAATGCGATAAAACTGTCCAGTTTGAGTATTTGTTGCAGCTCGTTCCAGTCACTAGCTGCAGCGAACTGAAAAGAGGAGCGAACCAGGGATGTGTGTGCTTTGCGGACCTTTAGCAGAATGGGACTGGCAGAACAGGTGTTGTATGTGGAGGATGAGGGTTGCAGTGAGGCCTAAGAGGGTTTTATAAATAAGCATCAACCAGTGGGTCTTGCGATGGGTATACAGCGATGACCAATTTACAGAGGAGTATAGAGTGCAGTGGTGGCAAATCTGATGGCCTAATGGTAAAGAACATCTAGCCGCTCGAGAGCACCCTTACCTGCAGATCTATAAATGATGTCTCCATAATCTAGCATGGGTAGCATGGTCATCTGAATCAAGTTTAGTTTGGCAGCTGGGGTGAAATAGGAGCGATTACGATAGGCAAAACAAAGTCTAGATTTAACTTTAGCCTGCAGCTTTGATATGTGCTGAGAGAAGGACAGTGCACCGTCTAGCCATACTCCCAAGTACTTGTATGAGGTGACTACCTCAAGCTCTAAACCCTCAGAGGTAGTAATATGAAAAAGAAAAAAACAATGTATGAAATGTCTGCATCCACTACTGTAAGTTGCTCTGGATAAGAGCATCTGCTAAATGACTAAAATGTAATAACACCTGTGGGATGAGGGGCATTCTTCTTACCAAACCACATAACCTTTGTTTTGGAGGTGTTCAGAACAAGGTTAAGGGTAGAGAAAGCTTGTTGGACACTCAGAAAGCTTTGTTGTAGAGCATTTAACACAAAATCCAGGGAGGGGCCAGCTGAGTAAAAGACTATCATCTGCATTTAAATGGATGAGAGAGCTTCCTACTGCCTGAGCTAGGTTGTTGATGTATATTGAGAAGAGCGTGGGCCAGGGATGGAGCCTTGGGGTACTCCCTTGGTGACAGGCAGTGGCTGAGACAGCAGATTTTCTGACTTTAAACACTGCACTCTTTGAGAGAGGTAGTTAGCAAATCAGCCCAAACTCCCCTCAAAGACACCAATACTACTTAGGGGACACAAGAATGGAATGGTCTACCGTATCAAAAGCTTTGGACAAGTCAATAAAAATAGCAGCACAATATTGCTTAGAATCAAGGGCAAAGGTGACATCATTGAGGACCTTTAAGGTTGCAGTGACACACACATAACCTGAGCGGAAACCAGATTGCATACCCAAGAGAATACTATAGACATTAAGAAAGCCAGTCAGTTGATTATTGACAATTTTTCCAACACTTTTGATAAAATAGAAATAGGACTATAACAGTTAGGATCAGCTTGATCTCCCCCTTTAAATAAAGGACGAACCAAATCTAATGGGGAGTTTGAATATTTTATTTCTTATTTTTTTAATCTCATATGTAATTGATGGGGGAATACAAATAATCATACTTGGATAGATGAGGGCTATAGCCGATTGATGAAAATCAGACAGCTCAATAATCACAGTAGACTTGTCGGTAGAATACAATGGTTGGCAGGTATCCTAGCGGTTAAGCGTGTTGGGCCAGTAACCAAAAGATTTCTGGTTTGAATCCCAGAGCAGACTTGATGAAAAATATGTTGATGTGCCCTTGAGCAAAGCACTTAACCCTAATTGCTCCTGTAAGTCACTCTGGATAAGAGTGTCTGCTAAATGACAATGTAGGCATACAGTAAGTAGTATTTGACTGAACTAGGGCTGTATTATTTGAATGATGTCATCCCTTTAGCATCACAGGGAGATATTTTATTTAGATACAGTCAGGGACAGTGGTTCAAGAAAGTACTCAACTGAATCCATGTACTGAACACACTTGAGGTAACATTTGAAACACACAAACAATAAGCATATTTTCCCCTTTACAAATGGGACAGTGACTCACAAACACACACATTTTGAGGCAGCATGATGCCACACATTGGGTATGCAAATCTTTGACTTCTATTATATATTTGTACAGTATATACAATTTAATTACTATTGTAGTAATTATTATAGTAGGCTTCTACAAGAATTTCACAATAATTGATTAAAAAAAAAGACATCCTAAGCTCTAGGGCTAGGCAGAGAGAGATACAGTAAATACTACCAAGACACACTGCAGTCTAAAGAAACGGACACCCCCACTGTTTGCAGCCCAGATGGTACATCCCAGTCCTTCTCCTTTCCCTCCCTCTGTTTTCACTGTGCCCTCCATCTCTCTACTTACTCTCACTCTCTGTCTTGAGGACATTACTGAGTTCCGGCTGACAGCCTTTGAGCAGCAATTCCATCCCTCCATCCTTCCGGCCATTGTTACAGAGCTGTTGGAGAACAGAATAGCCTGAGGGTATGTACTCCCAGATTTCTACCTCCTCACCCTTCATGCAATTTCAGTATTTTGGTCTATGGGATTATCACAGCCTGTGCAACTCCTATCTTCATATCCTGTGCCAGCATCGAGCATCCTCAGATGCATCCGTTTTAGTATCTCTCTGTTTTTTTCTTTAATTCCTCTCTCTTTCTTATTTTCCTGCCTTTGGATCATTCTGTATCCCCACTATGTTATTACTCTCTCCTCTCCTTATTCCTGTCTGCTTTCCTCCATCTTGACCTCCATTAACAGTACATACTGTATGACTCATGCCATTTTAGAGATAGACAGAGAGAGATGGAGATAAATAAATATACAGAGACAATATTTATTTCTTGCTGAGACTGGATTAACACTTGTGTCAGACAGTGTGGTGAGTGCAGAAGACATGCATGCACCTCTGTGCCTCTGTCAACTGGGCTCTTTTTTTAGCAGCTGCAGCAGCGTGATTACTCTGTCTGTTACAAAACGTGCAGTTAACTTTCCCATGAGATTGCTCTTGACAGGATGCTGGACTTAAAGTGTTGCTTCCACTGGAAGTTTGTTCTAAAGATGTAATAAACAAACCAGATAATGTATATAGCAGGGATAATATGGTTCTGTTTATGTCATCTTGTCTGTCAAGGTCACATGGTGGCCCTGTCTCTACTGACATGAAGCAACATGATGACATGCTTCATTCTGCAGTGAATAAGGAGGTGTAAAATACTTCCTGTGTATGTTGATGCTCCATGTCTGTATAATAACACCAAGGGACAGTAGAGCAGATAACAGAGTCTAATCTGTGTGATTATCTGTCTGCCTCTGTTTGCTGTTTTCCATCAGTAAAGCAGTACTGAGCTGAAAGACACTCCTGACCAACCCCACCTGTTTCTGGATCCTATGGAAGCTAAGGCTAAGAGTGGGGCACCAGCGCCCAAGGCATCCTCTAAAGCAGAGAAGACAGAGAAGAAGGAAGCAGCTCCCCCTAGAAAGGTTGACCCCGCTCCAGTAGAGCCTCCACCCCCAGCGGCCCCTGTGGAAGAGCCTCCAGTGGAGGATGGATCAGCTGAACCAGAGGGGGCACCAGAGGGGGAGGAGGCAGCAGAGGCCAGCACAGACTCCCTGGAAAGCCTGAAGCCCTTCCTCATTGGTGGTGCCATCATCGCTGCTGGTGCCATCCTGTTGGGGGCACTGTTGTTGGCACGAAGAAATTAATCACCACCACTCATCATCAAAACCTATTGGTTGATGGGTTAACGAGTCACTTGCTGATTGGTTCATAGACTATCATGCAGCTGGTAGAGATGGGGGATGGGGAGTCACTTTGCTTCTTAAGTTTATTTCAGTCTGACCTTGCTTGTAGTGAATATAAACATCAGTGAACATTCAAGTAATACATTTTTGGGCCCCTGCTAGTATACTCATGCATGAATTTGCTCCACCCCTCTAACTGCACCTACTTATAGGTCTACAGGCATTTAATCAACATACAAATGCACTCCAACAGTTAAACTGGACACACACACACACACACACACACACACACACACACACATAGTACTTGAATACCCTATTTATCCAGTATGCACTGATAAACATTTTGATGTTTCTGGGTCTACTAATACGTAAGTTAGAAGTAGAAATACAGTAATTTTATATTGTTTGATTTGAAAAAGGTCATATGAAGTGAAGTAAGAAGTATATTAAACACACTATTGTGAGTGCCTAGCAGGTTTGGGGTCAATTTCATTTAAATTCCAGTCAATTCAGGAAGTACACTGAAATTCCAATTCTCTTGAATCCTTTTCAATATAGAACATTTGGAATTTGAATTTTGTTTAATTTCTGAATGGAATTGAAATGGAATTGATCCCAACCCTGGTGCCTAGTATGTGCTATTTCTATGCTCTTGCTGTAAATACATGATCCCTGCAGATTAGATGTGAACCCTTGTGAATAATAGTTTTAGACCAGGAGATATCGTTATATCAATTCAGGGGAAGATGCATGGTTTAGGGAAGGCTGTGTGTAAGTGATGTCAGTAATGGCAGATAATTGTGTGACAGATGAAGTAACTTAAATAATTGTATGTGATAGACTTCCATTTCAGTCTCTACTGATGCTGAGGTAATACCATTTCATAGTCAAATTGCCCATATATCCCAAATCAATATGTACATTGAGATTATAGTCAATGTTATGCCTGGCTGCCTGCGTTTACTGCCCTGGTGACACAAATGGAGTATAAACCAAAAGCATATACACTAAATTGCCAAAAATATTATATTAATTATATTTTAACCCTGTGTGTTAACACTAAAATCCCTTGGTGTGTCCATTTGTCAAATGTATTAACAACTTGCATACTACAATTTCTCTGGAGCAATAGTGTAGCCTCTTTTTATTTGAAGACCATACATGTTAGAGAGTGTTAGTGCGAGAGACTGTGCAGCTACTGTAATAGTACATTGTATGAATTTTGATTCAGAATGAAAATATTCTACATGCAATATGTGGTGTACCAATGTATGTAGTAGCTTGGCCAGTCATGCTCAGCAAATGAGCATATACACAAATACATTACATCCATCTCCAACCTCCAGGATAGCCTTGAAAGTATGATGAAATGATAATACATGCATTACGCTGTATTTTGTAATACATTAATATTTTGATAGTTTGATGAACCTAGAATTCAAGTAGAAAGCATGCATTATTGATGGGAGTAGAGAAATAGCTGGATTTATTTAGTAGATAAACTGAGATTGTTTCCTCTTTTGTTTCCCTATTAATTACAGAGAAGCTCACCTATTTTTGATAACATACAGTTTTTTTTTTACAAGAGGCCTAGGAGACTTTCAACACCCAATCAAACATCTTGCTTGAACACTGGCATGTAGCGTACCATGATGCAATATCAATACCTCCAGCACAGCAACATAACAGACACATATTCTGCGAACACATGTTCAAATAGCCTAGTCATCACGTCACAGAGTACTAAATAAAATCTATCAGTTATTTTCCTTGGTCTCAAAGAGCGTATAAATGCAATAATTCCAGTAGGACTTCACATTTTAGCACATGTTCTGTATTATATTAAAATAATGGTAATGATGGTGAAATGTTGATGGGCAATACTATTGTAAATGGAGAATGAGAACCAGATGATGATGTGATAGTGGTGATTACAATGGGGATTAAACCTATATTTTCTTGATATCCCAGCTCCCTATGACATATTTTCCCTCTTGCACACTCCCTCCCCTGCCCCCAAAGCTCCTTGTGTAAATCCAAATGGTTGTCTTGTGACTTGACCTGACCTTTATTAAAGGCAATGAACCAGCGTGCAAAGACTAAAGGGTCTCTTTGATAGCTGTGAATCATTTTGTGTCCTACACTCTCCACCAATAGAAATTGCTAGGGTTCATTGTGTTGAGGTTGATGCATTCCTCTTATTGTTTCTTTTCCTCCATCATCACTGATATGAATAGGACTGACTGGCTACAGGCTGTGTTATGTCCACCACTCACATGTTAGCGGTCATGAAAAGCAGACATTTTATAAATGTTACCATGCTGGCCAATAGAGTTTCTAAATATCGTGCTGTTTTAAAAATCTGAATTCTCAAAGAGATACAGTAGCCAGTTCCAGATGTGATTAATGTGAATCTAGTATTCTAGTAACCATGTGTATGTGACCAATAAAATTTGATTTGATGATTTGAATCTAGTATTGGACTAGTCCAAAATAGAAAACTGAGGGGGAGTCATATTCTAAACTGACCCCTAATATATTCAGAAAATCTAATGTGTACCATGAAAACAACAATATGTTAAATGGAGCTATGAATGAGGTGCAGCTCATTCAATTCCAACCTTTCTAGAACCCCCCTGTGACGTTGCAGCCCCTGGACATGCCCCAGTCAGTGTTGCCAAATTAGCGACTTTGTCGCTATATTTAGCGAGTATACAGACCCCTCTAGCGACACATTTTCAAAAAGCGACAAATCTAGCGACTTATTCTGGTGTTATTGGAGACATTTGGAGACTCTTACGTGAAAGCACGTATCGTTCTTACTCTTCTCAACGAGCAGCGGGTGCTACCGTGGGCCCCACCCCTGTCCCAAAGCACTCACAGGCGGCCCAGTCCTCGCGCAGGAGACGTTCACCCCTCCGCGTCCAGAATGCAAATGAATCGCGCATGCGGGAAGCCGCCGCTGGCTGATCCCGCCCTGGTTTAGATTTTAAAAAACAATTAACCTGAAGTAGGGCCAGACTAGTTACCATAATTTTCTCACATTGCCATTGACAGTTTTTTCTAGTCTCTTTTTGGCCCATTTAGATTGTTAATGTAGATTGTATACATAAAAAAATATGGTTAAAAATGTTCATGTTTTACTGTGACTTGTTGTAGGCTCCTAAGTGGACCATAAGGTTACAAACCAAACCAAATTAAGAAAATTAAAAAAAAAGTAAAAAAAAGTAACTCTGCTAGTGTGTCTTTTGCCGGTCCCAAGCCCGGATAAAGGAGGAGGGTTGGAATTGTGACATAAAAAAAAACAAGAACGGACAGAAGAAAGTTAATTTGTAGTTTTAAACATATTTAGGGTGTTTTTTTACTCACTTTTTGTCTCTCCTACAGCTTCCATCACAATTACATGCACATGCCAATTATACAAATTAGGTGATGACGTAATTTAGCGACTTCTCGCTACTTTTAGGACAGCCAATAGCTACTTTCCTTACTGAGGAGTTGGCAACACTGGCCCCGGTATTGAGGGAAGAGCGACGCGCGTTAGCCTAGCTAGCTACATGTTCTTCCTGTGTGCTTTCTTGTCTGTTTGCAAGGGTTACTACGGAACAGTGAGTCAATAACGGCTTTATTGTTTGAGTCTCTATTTCGCCATGATATAAAACATGTCTATGTTGTGTGCTAACACTTTTTGGTTAACTAGCTAGCTCTATGCAAAGGGTTTGAAAACGTGTGCGCTAGCTAGTACTGTGTAGCTAGCTAGCACGCTTGTTGACATGCCCGCGCTAAGACTGAGCGTCAGTAAAACATAGCTGGCAAGTTATCTACAAAATTGGTAGGCTATGCTGTTTCATGTAGTTATGCATTTTTCGTGGAATATCTACATTTTTCTTCAAGTCTGCCGTTCGTCATTTAGCAGATGTTATTCAGAGCAATTTACAGTAGAGTGCATACGTTTTTTCATAATGTTTTCAGGGCCCCAGTCGATCGGATCAAAATGATTATCCCGGTCCGGTGCTTCACCTGTGGGAAAATCGTTGGGAATAAATGGGAGGCGTACCTTGGCCTCCTTCAAGCTGAATACACTGAAGGGTGAGAGACATGTCTGCTGTGGTCATTGTTTACATTGTATTTCCCTAAGATTAATCTCTTTCTCCAAATAGTGTTCACTTATTTCATTAGTAGCTACATAGGTTTATCAGGAGTAGCCTATTACAAACTCGTGTCTCTTGTTTGGTTGGCAGTGATGCCCTTGATGCTCTTGGTCTGAAGAGGTATTGCTGTCGGAGGATGCTGCTGGCTCATGTAGACCTCATTGAGAAGTTGCTGAATTATGCACCCCTGGAGAAATGATGGATACAACAACCACAAGAATCATATGGCTTATTTATGGACAAGCCTTGGCTGACAGCCAGTGAGGCAGTGCACCCTGATGGATTGACATCCTCGAGACTATTTTCACACCTTGTTTGAATCGTACATGTTTTTTTGTTGTTGAATAAAGCAATAAATACTACTCATTTATAAGTGCTTTGTAAAGCGGAGTCAGAGTTCTTTAATATGGTTTCTTTGTGTTGGCTCAGTGACCTAGTTTCACTTTATCGCATGCACTCTATCCTGAGAGAACATAGAACCCTGGCAGGCAAGGCTCATTTCACTAGGTGTCTTTGAATTCCTGCTGCTTTCTGGCAAAAACATGGCAAGTGGCTGTAGCCTTATTGATTGAAGTAAAGCCGTGTAAATAAACAAGACAGTAGGCTAACCCCTTTAAGCAGCATGGGTCAGGCAATAAACTACCTGGTCCACTTATGTAACAATCCCTTTTTGTAATAAACACTTGTTCCAACTCATTTTAACAGCCTTTTTTAATCAGTTCAAATTTGATACAAAAGAAGGGGGAAGAGGGAAAAAAACACTACACAGTTCAACATAATAAACATGTACTTCTGCTTTGTGCATGCAGGTGTGGCAAACAACAAAAGTTGCAGCCACAACCCTGAAACGGTCAATTCATAATCAAAAATAAAATTACAAAGACAGTAACACTGAAAGAGGGGGTTGGTGATGGCCGAGATCAGAAGATAAAATGCTTGGCTGCTGAATACCAGGGAAACGTGGACATGGGGGCAGTAGGTTGTGGAGATATGGGGGGGCTATGGACATTCATTTTGTCTCACCATCAGTTCATCCATTATCCCAGACTTTTAAGCAGCTTGGTGCAGAAATAAAGTCCTGCCTCCCCTCCTAATCAGCCTGACAGGGACAAAGACAGCCTAGAATGCCCTGAAAAGAACACAGACAAAAGTTCTGTCAGGAGTGTGTAAATACAAAGGGTTGACTGAAAAAAACTGGTGCTTGGCAATTAGAGGTGGTGGTGTATTTCAGGATGTGAGTAAATGGTAGTCTGTAGATTACAGAATTGGAGGGGAGATGTGTTGGAGATACGACAGGGTCAGAAAGCTTACCTAGCGGTGACGCTCGCGGTGCTCCCTATGTCTATCTCGTTCCCGAACACGCTCCCGGTCTCTCCCATCTCTCTCCCCACTTAGGGAGCGTTCTCGGTGCCGGCGAGACATTCCTGCAGCCTCCCATTCCTGGCTGTAGGACTCTTCCCTTTCCCTGCCTCTGTCCCGTTCTCTTTCCCTGTCCCGCTCTCTATCTCGGGAACGGTGTTCTCTGTCACGGGAACGGTGTCTTTTCCTACAAAGAGAGAACAAGTTAGGGGTGAGGCCACATTACAATTTCCATTTGTGATGAAAGAACAGTCCATGAGAGGTACAAACAATTTCCCCAGCACTGACCTGGAGCCGTAAGACTTGCTCTCGATGGAGAAGAGGCAGTCTTTCAGAGAGGTGACCAGCGCTCGACAGCGCTCATCCCCATACACTCTTGACTGCTTGATGACAGCAATGGCAGTCAAAAGCGTCTCAATGGCCAGGGGCATGTCTCCTACATGAGACGAGGTTACAGAGAGTTTATTACAACGACAGGATTTAAGATGACCATGATCTGCATTGTGTACAGCACATGTCAATGTCTTTGGGTCTCAAGTCTAGATTTATCATCATGAATCTGTATTTGAGTGTCTACTGTAGGCATTTTTCAGTGAAAGTCTAACCGGCAGTAGCTCCAGACACAGCCTTGGTGATGGCGCTGCTGGCGATTGCTCTGTTTCTGTTCATCAGCTCATCAAACTCTCCCTCTGGCATTTGGGGTGTGGGCGCTTCATTATCCCTGCTACTAGAGAAAGAAACACTCCCTTACTGATCATCATCATACATATCCATATAACTTGTGATAGACATGTTTTTTTATTAATTGGTAAACATTCCATAATATAAAGTACAGTTGATGAGCTCACCTGTGCTGGTTGTACAGTGTGTTGTGTTGTTGACTGTAGTTGTCATGTTGTGCTGGAGGAAAGAAGGCGGGGTTGAGATGCAGGGAGGGAGGAGGATGGCTGGGGAGACGTAGAGGTGGTGGAGGGAAAAGGTGGGGCATGGGGGGAGGAGGGATGTGTGGGGGAAGGTGAGGGAAAAGAGGAGGAGGCAGCCTAAAGTATGGGACTGACAGAGGGGGAGGTTTGTTGTGAATGTGTTGGGGGTGGATAGTGTGAGGGGCAGTGGAGTGGTTCTGGTTGAGCACAGGAGGGGAGACGGAGGTGTTTTTATCCCCAGTATCTGACGACTCCTTTGAGTTAGAGCGCTGGGGGACACCTATGGAAAAGGAAGGGCAGTTTGATTTTGTTTCTATGGCAGTATTGGATATCGCTTCTGAGAAAGACTTGACTACCTATATATTTGCTGTAAGTAGATGTGTGCTTACGTTTATTAGCCTGGGCTTCAAACACGGCAAGATTCTGGCGTGTGGCAAAGCGGCAGTCCACCTTTTCCCCATTAACATGACAATTTGGCAAAGTCTCCAGCAACCTCTGCAATGACTCTTCTGTGGCCACCACTACCTCAGCGTATCTATAGAGAGTAAAATACAAATATCAGCTAGTATACTTTATGTTACCAGCTGGATAGAAAGGCTATTTCAGAGCTTTGAAAGCCCATCACAACATAATCGACTAGCCATCAGTAGACCACCAGAGCAGCCCTGTCCAGTTCTTCAGGGTCTGGAGACAACACTTTGGCTCTGGATCATGCACAGATAATAAATAAAACATTGGTAGTCATCTATAAGATCTGTGTTTAGCTTAGCTACTGGAGCATCATATTTATTTGAAGACTAATTTGACTCAATAGGTGTCTGTCTCCAGGTCTCCCTAGAACAACATGGCCAGACCCAGTCATGAAATGACAAAACACCCAGTTAATAAACATTGAAGAAATAGATCACATTAGATTACAATGATGCGCAGTTGATAGGCCTAACTCTCACCCCCTGGACTGGCCATTAGCTCTGTTCTCAGCAAATTTGATCTCCACAATGTCCTTCACACCCAAGGTGCGCGCCACGTTAATAAGGTCTTTGTCGGAGGTCCACTGAGGAGAGGGGTAAAGGAAGACAAAGGAGAGAAAGAGGAAGAAAATGAGCAAAAATTAAGGATAGGGACAGAAAGGTAATAGGCCTAGGTGGCTGTATCTCATTACAGAACATAGGCTAATAGACTAGCAGACTGAATTGAAGATAATGTTGGTGGTGGGAAACTCACCCAGGAGAAGTTGCCCACATATACAGCCAGTCTCTTGTTCCACACTCCACTGTACGTGTACAGTATTGCTGGTTTGCTCTCCTCTTTTGTCGGCTGGTCCTTGCTGAGAGGCATAGCGTCCTCTGAGAATTTCCTTTCCCGGCTCACAGAGCCAGTGAGCACGTCATCATAAAGATCACTTGCCTCTGCCGTTGTTGCAAAATCTCCATCCTATAGAGAGAGAAGATGGACAGAAGATAGACATCATCCCTCAATGCCTAGCTTATCACTCACAATGACCATCCCTGAAGAATCAGACAAACTACAAGAGAATACTAACCGCCACATTTGTATTGTTGATATCAAGGTTAAGCAATTGAATAGTATGACTTTTTATCATATATTCTAAATGTAGCTATTGACATTAATTCATTTAAGATGTTGACATGTCGATCATGCTAAAAATCAAACAACCTCATCCAACAAGTTATTTTAGTTCCCACTTCATTAATCTTCTGCATTCACTATTCATGTCTACAGCACTTTTCATAATCGCTCTCGGCCTGTCTCACCTCCCCGTTGTTTTGACTGAACTTCTCGTCGTAGATGTCTATGAGGTCAGTTGCACCACCACCATCGGCCGCTTTAGCCGCCATCCCGAGTCCTGGGTTGGCAGTGCAGCCTCTGGCTACGTTAGCAACGTTCTCTCAGCAATCGACACTTGGCAATAAACGCAAGGAAATAACTAAAGGTGCATGTTTTGCACCTTTCCGGGCGTCTATGTTTTATTGATGTAGCTAGTCCAGCTGGCTAACGTTACCCAGTTAGCACCGCAATTTTGTTGAACTAAATAGCTAGGTAGCGAACGTTAGCTAAATGGCTAGCTAGCATTCCCTCCCCTTGCAGGGAAACTGGCGTGGACGGAATACCAAAGTCAAACAAAGAAATGACCAATCCAGATTAAAAAGTCAACAAATATTATACTTTCAAAATGTGATATAATTGTAATGTAAGTCTGCATGCAAAAACGGATAAAATTCAGGTAAGCACTCAGCTAGCTTGTTGCTGCTACATCAGAACAGAAGCGGAATCGAGGAGTGCATCTTTCAAATATCTCCGGTGTGAAACAGGCATGATATTACGACGTTCCGAAAAAAATGTTTAGCTACCAGCTAAATAATATATGTTGTTACATACGTGAATATATAATTTAAATATGTGACATGTTGAAACAATTTATATTGTTTAACATGCATTTCCAGAGTCATTTGGAAGAAGTAATAATTGCCCTTACCAATATGGCGCCAATTATTTCCCCAAGCTAGAGCGGACATTTCTTGCTGTGCTCCCCCTGTAATTATGTGACGGTCTTTGGCTAGCAGGGACTTGTGTAATTTTACGACACTGGTTGTTCTCGAGTCAACAAGAACAGTCACATCAAGATTCAGCAGTGGCAAGGAAGAAAGACACAATGCTGTCTGCTCTCGTTGCTAAAAGAGTGAGTCGTATTTGGAATACAAACGTGAGGCTACACGGACTATCTGAGTTAACCTTGTATCCTCATTGACTTTTTGTTTTTTTTACTGTCTGTTTGCTAGCTAGATAACTAATGTCAAGGCTGGCAAGCTAGCTGGCTAGAAATGCTGTCTATTCTGACTGAAGCTAACTCAAGTTTGCCCATAAACCTACTGTAGTTTACTACTGAGTTTGAAAGTCATTTTCTGTAAAGTTGTGTAGGATATGAAGGTACACTTGTGCAACCATACCATGGGAGGGCAGCAGATAATGTTATGCAACCAACCTCATGTTTTGTAGCTAAAGGAAGTTAGCTGTCTGGCAAGAACAGCAGTCCAATTCATACATAGTGGTAGCTAGCTAGGTAAAATTATGCTCAAGGACAAATGTACTCCTCTATCGGACTGTCATCTGAATTAGCCTAGGGGCGCTATGATCTTTGCCAGTCAGACTTGTGAGTACCCTACAGGACAGTCATTGTAAGCTACTTTTCTAGCAATTAAACTATCAAATCACATTTTATTGGTCACATACACATGGTTAGCAGATGTAATTGCGAGTGTAGCGAAATGCTTATGCTACACTCTCAATAACATCTGCTAACCATGTGTATAATTAAAACCATCTCCATGTTGTTGTGTACAGTCATTCCAGTTGTTAGTAATGATGTTGCTTCTCTTGTCTAGCTGGTAAGTGGGGTATGCCGGGAGTCATTGAGACCAGCTGTGGTTGAACTAGTTACTACACGGGGTTACAAAGGAGAGGCACCTGATGACTCTAGGGGTGACCTAATTGAGATCCCCCTGCCCCCCTGGACAGAGAAGGATGGCGAGACCATGGACATCAAGAGACGGCGCCTGCTCTTCCAAAGCCGAAAGAGGGGCATGCTGGAGAATTGCATATTGCTCAGGTGAGTGGACCACTAATCATACTGTATATATTTTAGTATTGATTTTAGTCTTCTTTTTAGGCCTGAGCAAAGCTCATACTATGATAGAGCCCACAATAGAGATATAAAAAAATGTATAAACCATCAGGTTTAAGGACAAGCAGCATATTTGTGGTCAGTGGCAGAGGCATGATTTAATTATAGTGTGCAACTTGTTTCTGAGTCTTGGACATGTCTCAAAACCATACACTTGCACATACCAATCAAATTGTCTTTCCCCTTTCAGCCTGTTTGCCAAACAATATCTTAATACAATGAACGAGCCCCAGTTAAGACAGTATGACAGACTGATCAACGAGCCAAGCAACGACTGGGACATCTACTACTGGGCAACAGGTGAGGAGAGTGGTTCAGCTTCATATTATCTTATCATCTGTGATTATCCACTCTGATCTACACCAGGGCAAGAAAAGCCATATAAAACAGGTAGTTATACTGTTGTTTAGAAATATTTCTTATTTTCAAGCTGATCTGCTGACTTGCCCATTCTATATGAAATGTCAGTTGAAGTTAACTGAATGTGTGTTGTCTTTCCCTCCTCTCAACAGAGGCCCAGCCTGTACCTGATGTGTACGCAGGTGAAATCATGGACCTACTGAAGGAGTTCACTAAGAACAAAGATCAGGAACAAAGGCTGGACGCACCCAACCTGGAATACCTGGACAAGGGGAGCCAGTGAAGCCTGGCTGACACATCCCTCTCAGGGTGTTTTCACATGTAGTCTTCTTTAAAATAACTGATCTCAGTCCTCTTTAAAGTGAACTCTGAGGGTAAAAAAAAATAAAAAGCTAAAGATCTGTTCTCTTTGTATTCACACTGCCCTTGCCTTTGAATGAGGACTTAACTCTTTTGCCAGTTCACTTCACCTATTTTGTTGTCTGAGTCCTCATTGCATTCACACTGCTATGTTTAGAATGGAACCAAGATCTTTTCCCAACATTCATTCAATGCACTGTGGGTTTTTACAAAGTGCAGGACAAGCCATTCCATCAGATGATGCTATCATACAGCTAGATATACCTACTTACATTTTGGAAGCTAATAGATTGCATTTTGTTAAAAATGAGACAGAATAATTGTAATTAGAAGATACTATTAACATGTAAATATTATTGGTAACAGAATAAATAGCAGATTAATAACTGCAGATTAGATAATGCTGTAGTAGAACATTTTACACCCATTGTAGGCTACTGCCCCTTTAAGAGCTAGAATCGATTTTGTACCCTTTGTTGTGACTTTTACCAAAGGATGTTGTCTCCTCACACTATTCAAACCCCACAGTCGAATAAACAGCGTGAGAAGCTCTTAGCCTATAGATCACATATTGCAACAAAAAAAATCTGAACTAAAAACTTCACGCATAAAATGTAAAAAAAAAAAAACAGTTATAGGGAGTCATTGCTTTTGTCCAATCACAATGCAAACCAGTTTTGGGTTACACATTTCTGTGCATCCTTGACAATGGCTAATCAATATCCTTAAATAGCACACTTTTTATCCCCCCCGCGAACCACATCATTTATCTAATTTGTGGTACCAATGCGAGGGGCAATTGCAGGGAAAACGGTGTCGCTGTAGTCTAGTGTGTGTGTTGCGGGAATAATGACAAGCGAATCTGGGGAGCTTTGTGTTTACATTGCCCTAAAAAAAGGGAGCCGGACCTTGGAATTCATGCGAACCGAACTCAGACTACCTCTCGTTATGGTCTAAATTCGCTTCGGGGGCTCTATCTTTGAGTGGTCTGAGTTCCTTTGGGGTTTTCAGACAATCACACTGCACTAAAAACTAAGCGACAAAAAATAGTCTGAAATGGACCAAGTGTGAAAACACCCTCAGAGAATGCTCATCATAATTTACCTCCTTGACAAGGACAATTCCTACAGCTACATGCATATTTCTATCACCGGCCTTATTCATAAGACCTTCAACACAAAGTCAAAATAATGACTGTAGTACACGGATGTGTGAGTTAACTATACTGAACAAAAATATAAACGCAACATGTAAAGTGATGGTTTCATGAGCTGAAATAAAAGATCCCAGAAATGTTCCATACGCACAAAAAAGCTAATTTCTCTGAAATGTTGTGCACAAATTTGTTTACATCCTTGTTGGTGAGCATTTCGCCCACGGTGCTCATGTTTATTTCTAGTGAAAACGACCCAGGTGCTTGGGTGGGTTACAGTGTCAATGCATGGACACCAGGGGGAAGCAAAACTACGGGTTCATTCCCTTTTTGCACCTCAACTGCACATCACTGCTAATCACAGGTTTAACGTAACATACTGGGAATGCAGATTCAAAAACATGAAGCTCAATACTCACTCTTAAGTGCAGAGATGCATGCACCAAAACAGTTAATATAGCTAAGCTTATTGCGGGTTGCCCTGGTAAGCTATGGACAATCATCACTGTCCTTGATGTCTGTAATTAGCTTTCAGCTCAGTTACTCAGGCTAAGATGATTCATAATGTAGCTAGATATCTGCATGAAATTAATAGGTAAGGCTCTCCTTTCACCATGAATGAGTAAACGTATGAAGACCTGGCTATAATGAAAAGTGTATCAGGTGTGTGAGTGGGTGCACCTGCTGTGCATAATGTTTGTGCGAGTGTGTGTGTATGTTTGCACTGTGTGTGTTTGTAGGGCTGCATGCTGGTGAGTAGGAGTTTGTGAGTGTGTCAGAGTGTCAAATAGTATCAGTACTTAAATTGCAGATTCTATTTGCCCTGAAGCACATAAACAGTGTTTCTTTCTCCCTCTCCCCCTGCTACAACAGTAACTTGTGTTGAGAGTTTCTCTGTTATCATATAATCTCAGTGGAATGTTCTGAGACCAGCAGGTAGGTGCCCTTTGGCCAGGGGGTGTGCAGATAATTAGAACAGAAATGAGACAAGCCTTCTCTCTGCCTTGTTCTACCCGCAAGTCACCAGAACCATTGTGCTGGACACTCAGGCGATTACAGAAGACATTTATGATTTAAAAGATGATGTCCATCACCTGAGGGAACAGTCTCAGCTCACCATCACAGACACAATATGCACTTCAGTAGTCTTCAATAGTCTGTACCAAGGCTACTTCCTCATTTGGCAATAAAATAATAAAACCACTTGGCATAAATCTTCTGCGTTAAAGTGGTGATTTGCACACAATTGGTCATAGATTAAATTGCCACACAAAATGATTTTAGGTACAGCTCCTGCATGGACAGGGTGAGGTGGAGATGCTGGGTGTAATTTTACGTACAGCTCCTGCATGGACAGGGTGAGGTGGAGATGCTGGGTGTAATTTTACGTACAGCTCCTGCATGGACAGGGTGAGGTGGAGATGCTGGGTGTAATTTTACGTACAGCTCCTGCATGGACAGGGTGAGGTGGAGATGCTGGGTGTGTGTCTTTAAATAGCACACTGTGATGTCAGCAGAGTCCCCCTCTGTGTCATCTCTGTGTCATCTCTGTGACTTTGCTGCCGTCTGTTCCACTTCATAGACTTGGTCTGGACACATCTTCTGACCTCTGTCTGTCTGTCCTTTTTTATATCTGTCTCTGTCGGTGTTCGGCTATTTACCTGACTGACGGTCAGTCTGTCTGTATATCTTTGTGTTCGGCCGCTCATCCGGGTGTCGTTATTTCCAACACCACTATTGTCAAAGATGTATTGGCCTGTGTCAAGTTTGTATCTTCATATTTCTTCAATTGATTCCTTTATCATCTTACTTCTTAATTGTTTGTCTTGATTAGGTTATAATGGGAAAGAATTAGAAACCTGCTGAGAAACAGTTGTCTGATGTGGATGTTCAGAGCGCACATTCTGTAGGACGTGTATCTGAACATCTCGTTTCCTGTACTGCATGTTCTGTAGGAGCGTCTGTACATGTGTATCTGAACATATCGTTTCCTGTACTGCATGTTCTGTAGGAGCATCTGTACATGTGTATCTGAACATATCGTTTCCTGTACTGCATGTTCTGTAGGAGCGTCTGTACATGTGTATCTGAACATATCGTTTCCTGTACTGCATGTTCTGTAGGAGCGTCTGTACATGTGTATCTGAACATATCGTTTCCTGTACTGCATGTTCTGTAGGAGCGTCTGTACATGTGTATCTGAACATATCGTTTCCTGTACTGCATGTTCTGTAGGAGCGTCTGTACATGTGTATCTGAACATATCGTTTCCTGTACTGCATGTTCTGTAGGAGCGTCTGTACATGTGTATCTGAACATATCGTTTCCTGTACTGCATGTTCTGTAGGAGCGTCTTTACATGTGTATCTGAACATATCGTTTCCTGTACTGCATGTTCTGTAGGAGCGTCTGTACATGTGTATCTGAACATATCGTTTCCTGTACTGCATGAAATAAACTTAGATCATGTGGGTGTGACTTTAATCAAACACAAACTCAATCTGCACTTTCCTTTGCTCACATGTCAATGGTCCTGTTTCCTTTTCCTCACATGACGATGGTCCCATGTGGCTCAGTTGGTAGAGCATAGTGCTTTTAACGGTGGGGTTTTGGGTTCGATTCCCATGGGGGACCATTACCAAAATGTACTCACTCACTCTGGATAAGTCGCTCTGGATAAGAGCATCTACTAAATTACTATATTGTAATGTATCCCTGTTCTCTCACTATTAAATGATACGCCGCACCTGTGAATTCTGCATATTAGTCTTTCATGTGCTGCACAGTTCATGTTTTTCCATTCCCGTTAAGCTTGTTTGGAGTGTGGATCTGTCTGTCGCCCACAGCCGCCCACTCTCCCCATCTCCAGGCCGACGTGTTCCTGTCTTCTTCTAGCGCTGTGTCTCTGTGTCGTGACAGCTCTCAGTTTTATCCTCCGCTCTACACTACCGCCAATCTCTGCTCCTCTGGAATTAAAATTGTACCCCTCTCTCTTTATTCACTGTCTCTCTCCCTCCTCCTCAACATGTCTTCTCATTCTCTCTGTACTTGAGAGAAGCCTGCAGGAAGGGAGCTGTACAACAGAGAGAAAATACTGTAGTAGTTTCACTATTCTACTACTAATAACCTGTATTCAGGGCCAATTTTCTTGCAAGGTCATGTGGTCAGGAAAAACTTCTGTTGTGCACAGGTTTAGAATACTTAACACAAACATGCACACATCCCCTCTCCTTCATGCTCAGAGTTAACAGGGTTTCTGCAGTTGACTCAAAAATAACCACATGTCAAAGATCAATAGTTGAAATTAACTATTGAAAATAAAATGTATTAAAAAGAAGCCCAAAGGAGGGAGTAGGGATGTATGTAGGAAGTGGATTTGTAAAATACTGAAGATCTATTCTGTTCTTGTGTTCTGGTTGTAACTACAGTGTGTGAGCATTAGGAATGAACTGTGTGGGAAGCAATGTGTATGGGTTGTGGTGTTTTTTAAACACTTGAGAAAAGGACAAAATAATACAACTGTGTGTAAACCAGCACTTAGAAACCCCATTTCCAGCCTGTCAAAAATAGTCAAAACATACGTATGGTCTCGTTACTTTGGTCTGAGTCCAAATTGAGCTAGCTCTATCTGCTCATTAGATTAGCTACCAACTTCTGCAATGCATACAGTGCCTTGTGAAAGTATTCACCCCCTTGGCATTTTTCCTATTTTGTTGCCTTACAACCTGGAATTAAAATATATTTTTGGGGGGTTTGAATAATTTTATTTACACAACACGCCTACCACTTTGAAGATGCAAAATATTTTTCTTTGTGAAACAAACAAGAAATAAGACAAAAAAAAAAATGGAAAACTTGAGTGTGCATAACTATTCACCCCCCCAAAGTCAGTACTTTGTAGAGCCACCTTTTGCAGCAATTACAGCTGCAAGTCTCTTGGGATATGTCTCCATAAGCTTGGCACATCTAGCCACTGGGACTTTTGCCCATTCTTCAAGACAAAACTGCTCCAGCTCCTTCAAGTTGGATGGGTTCCTGCTGGTGTACAGCAGTCTTTAAGTCATACCACAGATTCTCAATTGGATTGAGGTCTGGGCTTTGACTAGGCCATTCCAAGACTTTTAAATGTTTCCCCTTAAACCACTCAAGTGTTGCTTTAGCAGTATGCTTAGGGTCATTGTCCTGCTGGAAGGTGAACCTCCGCCCCAGTCTAAAATCTCTGGAAGACTGAAACAGGTTTCCCTCAAGAATTTCCCTGTATTTAGCGCCATACATCATTCCTTCAATTCTGACCAGTTTCCCAGTCCCTACCGATGAAAAGGCATGCTGCCACCACCATGCTTCACTGTGGGGATGTTGTTCTCGGGTGTGATGAGAGGTGTTGGGTTTGTGCCAGACATAACGTTTTCCTTGATCGCCAAAAAGCTCAATTTTAGTTTCAACTGACCAGAGTACCTTCTTCCATTTGTTTGGAGTGTCTCCCACATTACTTTTGTGAACACCAAATGTATTTGCTTATTTTTTTTCTTTAAGCAATGGCTTTTTTTCTGGCCAATCTTCCGTAAAGCCCAGCTCTGTGGAGTGTATGGCTTAAAGTGGTCCTATGGACAGATACTCCAATCTTCGCTCTGGAGCTTTGCAGCTCCTTCAGGTCTCTTTGTTGCCTCTGATTAATGCCCTCCTTGCCTGGTCCGTGAGTTTTGGTGGGTGGCCCTCTATTGGCAGGTTTGTTGTGGTGCCATATTCTTTCAATTTTTTAATAATTGATTTAATGGTGCTCTGTGGGATGTTCAAAGTTTCTGATATTTTTTATAACCCAACCCTGATCTGTACTTCTCCACAACTTTGTCCCTGACCTGTTTGGAGAGCTCCTTGGTCTTCATGGTGCCGCTTGCTTGGTGGTGCCTCTTGCTTAGTGGTGTTGCAGACTCCGGGGCCTTTCAGAACAGGTGTATACAGTTGAAGTCAGAAGTTTACATACACCTTAGCCAAATACATTTAAACTCAGTTTTTCACAATTCCTAACATTTAATCCTAGTAAAAATTCCCTGTCATAGGTCAGTTAGGATCACCACTTTATTTTAAGAATGTGAAATGTCAGAATAATAGTAGAGAGAATGATTTATTTACGCTTTTATTTCTTTCATCACATTCCCAGTGGGTCAGAAGTTTATATATACTCAATTAGTATTAGGTAGCATTGCCTTTAAATTGTTTAACTTGGGTCAAACATTTCAGGTAGCCTTCCACAAGCTTCCCGCAATAAGTTGGGTAAATTTTGGCCCATTCCTCCTGAATCACCAGCTGGTGTAACTGAGTCAAGTTTATAGGCCTCCATGATTTTTCAGTTCTGCCCACACATTTTCTATGGGATTGAGGTCAGGGCTTTGTGATGGCCACTCCAAAACCTTGACTTTGTTGTCCTTAAGCCATTTTGCCACAACTTTGGAAGTATGCTTGTGGTCATTGTCCATTTGGAAGACCCATTTGCAACCAAGCTTTAACTTCCTGACTAATTTCTTGAGATGTTGCTTCAATATATCCACATCATTTTCCGCCCTCATCAATTTTGTGAAGTGCACCAGTCCCTCCTGCAACAAAGCACCCCCACAACATGATGCTGCAACCCCCGTGCTTCACGTTTGGGATGGTGTTCTTTGGCTTGCAAGCGTCCCTCTTTTTCCTCCAAACATAACGATGGTCATTATGGCCAAACAGTTCTCTTTTTGTTTCATCAGACCAGAGGACATTTCTCCAAAAAGTACGATCTTTGTCCCCATGTGCAGTTGCAAACCATAGTCTGGCTTTTAAATGGCGGTTTTGGAGCAGTGGCTTCTTCCTTGCTGAGCGGCCTTTCAGGTTATGTCGATATAGGACTCGTTTGACTGTGGATATAGATACTTTTGTACCTGTTTCCTCCAGCATCTTCACAAGGTCGTTTGCTGTTGTTCTGGGATTGATTTGCACCTTTCGCACCATAGTACGTTCATCTCTAGGAGACAAAATGCGTCTCCTTCCTGAGCGGTATGACGGCTGCGTGGTCCCATGGTGTTTATACTTGCATACTATTGTTTGTACAGATGAACGTGGTACCTTCAGGCGTTTGGAAATTGCTCCCAAGGATGAAGCAGACTTGTGGAGGTCTACAATTTTTTTTCTGTGGTCTTGGCTGATTTCTTTTGATTTTTCCATGATGTCAAGCAAAGAGGCACTGAGTTTGAAAGTAGGCCTTGAAACACATCCACAGGTACACCTCCAATTGACTCGAATGATATCAATTAGCCCATCAGAAGCTTCTAAAGCCATGACATCATTTTCTGGAATTTTCCAAGCTGTTTAAAAGTAGTCAACTTAGTGTATGTAAACTTCTGACCCACTGGAATTGTGATACAGTGAATTATAAGTGAAATAATCTGTCTGTAAACAATTGTTGGAAAAATTACTTGTGTCATGCACAAAGATGTCCTAACCGACTTGCCAAAACTATAGTTTGTTAACAAGAAATTTGTGTAGTGGTTTAAAAACAAGTTTTAATGACACCAACCTAAGTGTATGTAAACTTCCAACTTCAACTGTATATACTGAGATCATGTGACAGATCATGTGACACTGAGATTGCACACAGGTGGACTTTATTTAATTAATTATGTGACTTCTGAAGGTAATTGGTTGCACCAGATCTTATTAGGGGCTTCATAGCAAATTCCGTTTAGAATTTGTAGCATTTTTTTAAACAAGCAATTTTTTTCATTTCACTTCACCAATTTGGACTATTTTGTATATGTCCATTACATGAAATCCAAATAAAAATCAATTTAAATTCCAGGTTGTAATGCAACAAAATAGGAAAAACGCCAAGGGGGTGAATACTTTTGCAAGGCACTGTAGCTGTGAAAATATGAAAGTAAACAACATCTAATTAAAGGAATCAATGCAGCTTGGTTTGACAGAAAACCAGTGTATGTACAGTATATTATTCCTCTATGAACTGAATTTGATGTTTAAGTTGAAGGCCAGATTTGAAGGCGAGGTTCAGACTTGATTCTTCACAACAGTGTTTTTACTGCAACAGAACTACTGTTTCAACTAGTACTAGCCAGTGGGAACAGTTGTAAACCTTACTAAGTTCCTCTGATGGAAATCAAATAGGGAGAGAAAGCCATAAGCCACTATGAAATACCACAGTAAATCGGCTTTAGAAAAACAACAAAAACTATTTTAGAAGTTTCTTCTTTTTATGTACACATTTCTATATTTATACACTGTACAGATTTCAAAAAATAAATGGTTGATATATAAGATTGTGCATCCCACAGATGTGTGACTAAAGAGAGAACAGAAGAGAGCGAGAGATGGGACAAGGGGATGTCAAGGACATACAGATATCAACATCCCCAATGAAAACGGATGAGTTTTTACATACACAATTTTCATTTATCCTTTATACAATGTCACAAAATCCTGGCTTGTTTAGGCCAATCCTCCTCGTATCTCCACCAATATCTGTGTAGAGAGCCCTAATCAGACATTTAGGGTGATTTCAATCTGAGTGAACACTGATCAGTTTTCAGATTTATTTAGATCTGTATTTGGAATTGCTACTGGGCTTTTCGAGGGCCAAGGAAGGACTCTACTAACAATCCCAGCTCAATGCCTCAGAGGCAAATTGACCATACCTGGCTTCTGGACCTATTTTCAGTTCAGGTAAATCAAGTCAAACAAATAATTAATTTTCACCTGTATCGTGCCATTTTATCTGTGTTTCCTATTCTGGCTGATCTTTTCAATTTAATGCTGCGTCTGCATACGTAATGATGTATCGTTTGCTTGTGTGCTCAGTATGAGGCAGGGAGGTGACTCTGTTCCCAGTTATTTTAGGAGCAGGTAGGTGCTCTGCTATGTTCTGCTCTGCCTGGAGATTGCAGTGATGCAAATGAGGTGATGATCATTGTCTGTCTCACCTTTTCTCTGTGACACTTGGGGAGTGAGAGCATATGGAGGAGAGGGGGAGGGGTGTTGTTTAAGAGCACCTTGTGCCAAAAAGCATGTGTGTCACAGTGGGGTTTTAAAGTACGTCAGCACTGACGTCTGGAGAAATTGCGTGTCTTAGTCTGAGTGTGTTGGGCCAGACCTAGAGCGGAGGGACAGTGTGTTGGACCAGACCTAGAGCGGAGGGACAGTGTGTTGGGCCAGACCTAGAGCGGAGGGACAGTGTGTTGGGCCAGACCTAGAGCGGAGGGACAGTGTGTTGGGCCAGACCTAGAGCGGAGGGACAGTGTGTTGGGCCAGACCTAGAGCGGAGGGACAGTGTGTTGGACCAGACCTAGAGCGGAGGGACAGTGTGTTGGACCAGACCTAGAGCGGAGGGACAGTGTGTTGGGCCAGACCTAGAGCGGAGGGACAGTGTGTTGGGCCAGACCTAGAGCGGAGGGACAGTGTGTTGGGCCAGACCTAGAGCGGAGGGACAGTGTGTTGGGCCAGACCTAGAGCGGAGGGACAGTGTGTTGGGCCAGACCTAGAGCGGAGGGACAGTGTGTTGGGCCAGACCTAGAGCGGAGGGACAGCGTGTTGGGCCAGACCAGGAGCGGAGGGACAGTGTGTTGGGCCAGACCTAGAGTGGAGGGACAGCGTGTTGTGGTTCTGTAAGCCACCTATTAAATGATAAACCAGAACACAAGGCCCCTGATGCACACAGGCCTGAGTGAACAGTCCCTCTGCGCAACAGAAGAGGGCTAGAATAGAATATGCTGTATGTGGTATTGTCAGATGTAATGAGCTCCCCTCTCCCTTCTCTTTCCTTCTCTCTTCACTCAGACTCTCGAACATGTCTATGGCCCCCTCCCCAACCAACCCATAAAACCCCAACAAATAGAAAGTAGACACATGCCCTTTGTCACGTTCCAACATCCCAGTAATCATTAGCGTCTCCTCCTTAGCGATCAGCGGCAACATAAATAATTAACTGAACATCTAAATGACTTTATACAGAATAAAAACAGCCAAAAAAACAGATTCCATATTAAGAAAATGAAAATGGCAAAAGTGAACACCGAGCACACATACATACACGGTAAATACAAATAGTCAGATGTTGACACACTCATACACATTGCAAACACACACACACACATTCAGTAGACACAAATAAACAGTCAAATGTAAACAGAAAATAGGTTTAGTTGATATTATTACTCTTGTAGCTATCCTTCAGCCCATTGTGTGATGAGAGAGAGACTTAAGCTTGGAACAGGTCACACCAGGATGACATCAGGAGCAGTACAGAGCAGAGGGGGTCTGGCCAGTAATGGAACAGCCTGGTCCTGAAGCAGGACAGAACAGAGGGTGTTTGGTCCGTAACAGCCCTGGTCCGGAAGACCCACTAACACCCTAACTATCTAACATCTGGAGCAGGACAGAGCAGAGGGGGTCAGGCCAGTAATGGAACAGCCTGGTCCTGAAGCAGGACAGAACAGAGGGTGTTTGGTCCGTAACAGCCCTGGTCCGGAAGACCCACTAACACCCTAACTATCTAACATCTGGAGCAGGACAGAGCAGAGGGGGTTTGGTCTGTAATGAGACAGCCCTGGTCCGGAAGACCCACTAACACCCTAACTATCTAACATCTGGAGCAGGACAGAGCAGAGGGGGTTTGGTCTGTAATGAGACAGCCCTGGTCCTGAAGACCCACTAACACCCTAACTATCTAACATCTGGAGCAGGACAGAGCAGAGGGGGTTTGGTCTGTAATGAGACAGCCCTGGTCCGGAAGACCCACTAACACCCTAACTATCTAACATCTGGAGCAGGACAGAGCAGAGGGGGTTTGGTCTGTAATGAGACAGCCCTGGTCCTGAAGACCCACTAACACCCTAACTATCTAACATCTGGAGCAGGACAGAGCAGAGGGGGTATGGGCAGTAATAGAACAGCCTTCCACTAAGACCCTAAACATTTATCTACTAACATTCTTATAACAATGTGTTCTGTAACATGCACACTAATGAATAAGATGTTGACTAAATGACTTACAGTCTAAGTGACTTAACAGACACATTCCAACAGACAGGCAGAATTACACAAAATGACTGACAGATACAAACAGGTAACGTTACCAACCTTGATGGGGACAAGATCATTTGGCTTAGTGCTCCATTAGAAACAAATCTGACTTGGTTGGGAGAGGGGCATTTATTTATGGTTATCTGCAGTGGATGATGCAATTGAGAGAAAGCAGCTCAGATGAAGACTGGTGGTTCATGTCAAGTTCCTCCTCTGCTTACCGTTTCACACCAGGCAGCAGACACTACCCTACAGGCTGTACCCCTCTCTCTCTGTCACTGCTTAGCTGCTGTGACCTCTCCAAGTCTTCAAACATATCCAGTAGAATACTGATGATTATTACTGTCATCATTATTATCAGTAATATTGTCATCATTTTTATCAGTAATATTGTCATCATTATTATCAGTAATATTGTCATCATTATTATCAGTAATATTGTCATCATTATTATCAGTAATATTGTCGTTATTCATTTGATAGCAGTGCAAGCCCAATACTTTCACACACTTGCACTCACATTCACACTCTAACTTTCGCTGACACGCACGCACGCACGCACCCACACACACATACACAGAGAATACGACAGAATAATAGCTGTCTTTTTGCTTCTATTTACTGTCTCTGGAAGAACATTTTGATTGGTCTCTTTAGGCTTTTTTAAAACAAAAAACAAAACACAACATTGATGACTTGACTCTTTTTCTGTCATAATTCATTTTTTTTCTCTCCAGAAAATAGGAACGTCTTTTTACATTTCCCCCATGGACCAGTGTAAATGATCAGTCATTTTCTCCTTTTATGATCTAGAACTTCATTTAGAGTTACAGCACATCACCCACAGCACGCACAGACAACAAGGGGGTCCAGCCAGGGAAGAATCACTACAGTGGTGCCAGAGAAAGAGATCAGAGATGATGAATGGGGTGGAGTGACAGTGTCACGTCTAATTCCATTATCATCCAGACAGTCCGTCCCTCTTCTATTCCAATGGTTTACCTCTCTCTCTCTATCAATCCTTCCTGTTGTATTCTCTGTGTGTTTGCAGAAGGGAACGGACCAAAGGGTCAACATGGGAAGCAAAAAAAATAAAAAATGAACAGCCAACCAGATTGCTTCTGACGACAGAGAGAGCAGTGATTAGGGAGAGAAGACGCCTCCCCTCACTGCCACAGGAGAACGATGGAGAGACACAGGATGAATGGTGGAACTGGATTCCTTGTAGGTCAGTCTGTCACACAGTCACAGATATAATGTTTCCTGAAAGACAGGCCCTTCACCAGCTCCTTACGCAGGATTGTTATATGGTCTATTTGAACCTGTTTTTGTTGGTGGCTGAGGCTCACCCTAGGGCTGGCAGAGTGTACTGCTCCAGAGTAAAACAGAGTAAAGGTGGACCAAGGAGAAAAAACAATGGTTGAGAGGAAAGTATGACTTAAAAGCAACAAGACTCAGAAAGGACCGGGCTTATCAGAGGGGAGTAGAGGAAGGAGAAGTTCATTAGGGATCTGAGAGAGGACAGGCAGGAGGAGAGGGTGGATGCGTTGGGTGGATGCGTTGGATGGCTATTTGTACCCATGTTCTGCAGCGAGTCAGCCTTGTGCATAACGATAGGGTGGGAGAGCAGGGCAGGGGACTGGGATGGTCTGGGTGGATGTGACTGGACCTACAGTATCAGGCCTTGAGGGCATGCCACTGCTGCACGGCATTACGAGGTTTACCCATCATGTCCTTCCAGTGCTTCACCTCCGCCGGACCACTCTTCCACGAGAGATAGATCTGAGAGAGAGGGAGAGAGGGAGGGTGGGAAGAAAGAGAGGAAGAGAAGGGGAGAGGGGAGGAGGGCAGGGTGAGAGAGAGCGATGGAGTGAAAAAGAGCGAGGGGGGTGAGATGGATGATGTAAGCAGGATATCTGACGTCACAGAGATCGATATTACTCATACTCAAACATGGCAAAACAGAGAGAGGTAAACTAAACTCTCTGAAGTCTGGAGTGTCCCTGCTGTCACCATAAAGCTTGCCAGTCACCCTAATCTGAACTTAATTCATATCGGAAGCTGAGGAGAGTCATTAAGATGAAACAGCTGTTTTTCTCTCATCAATTTTCAGAGCAGGGGAAACAGGGGGAAAGATGTGTGTGAGAATGAGACTTATGTTTAGACAGAGAGATGGAGGCTCCCAAGCAAGCCGCAGCTGTGTTTTACTGGTGGTGATTAGACTGTGGGTGAAAGGGCCAGCGCCTGTGATGAGCCGAGCTTGGTTTACTGAGGGGTCACTATCAGACAGGCTTCCATAGTAAGGAAGCCTGTATGAGGGTAACAGTGTGTCAGAAAATCAATGGGATAGTGCCTCTGTGTGCCACAAACAAACCACACAATCAATGAATATCAATCTCACTGTGTCAGTATGTAAGAGCAATCTTGAGACAGTGACTGTTAATGTGTCGTTGTGTTAGTGTGTGTGAGCGCAGGCTCATTGTGTGTGTGTGTGTGTTATGTGTGCATGTATGTGTGCGTGTGCATGTGTGTGCGTGTGTGTGTCTCAGTATGTGCCAGCAGGGGTCAGTGTGGACTGGTGATGTACGTGGCTGGTGGTCTGGGTGTTACGAGGGGGCGGTACCTTGCCGATGACGTCGTTGCGGCTGAGCTTGTCCTTGTCCATGACGGTGATGATGATGGTGGTCTCTCGGAGCACGTGGGCGGGGACGTCAAAAGGGAAGGACTCGTTGAACACGGGGTTCAGACAGCACTTCATTGTCACCGTCTTCTTCTTCTCCACACGCTTGTCCTTGTGCATCAGCCACAGCTTCACATAGGGATCTGATGGGGGAGACACATCACTTAAACACAGAGGCTTCATCCCAAATGGCACCCTAATCCCTATACAGTACACTTATTTTGACCAGGGCTCATAGAAAGTAGTGCACTATATAGGGAATAGGGTGTCATTTTGGATGCTGTATGGATGGAGAGATACTGAAACCACATTGACACATGTTAAGGTAGACAGACTGTAGCACAGGAAATAGGTGATGACAGAGTACTGTATGTACTGTACCGGAGGTGCCTCCAATGTCCATGGCTTTGAGGTTGCGGGCTTTGATGATGGTCACAGTGATGGTGTTGGCTTGAGGGTTGTAGCACAGTGACACCAGCAGGTCTCCTCGACTCCCCTGAGAAACACAATGACATCACCACTCACCAACCCTCTCTCCCTCCATCTCCTCTACCCCCTTCTGTCTTCCCATCATCCCTCCTTCTCCTTGTTCCCTCTCTCCTACCCTCCCCCCTCATCTCCCCTCCTCCCCTGTCCCTCTGCAACTGTCCTAGTCTGTGTGTGTACTTTACTCACGCTGCCGTCGCTGCAGGGCTTCAGCTCCTTCCAGTAGGTCTGCTGGTTGCCCAGGTCCACCTTGTTAAGGGGGATGGACACCTCCCCGATGGGGTCGTTCCTGCTGAAGCGATCGTAATCCAGCACCTGCATATAGAGGGTCCTCTGGATCACCTTCTCATATGGGAACCCTGGGGGGAACAGACAGATACATATACAGACAGATAAGAGGCTGATATGTGCTGGACAGAGATTTAGGGAGTACTCTTTCAGACTTTATACAGGATAACCAATAGCCATAAGTCTAGTTATGTGTATAGTTCTAAGACCAGATGTGTGTTTTTTATAATGTGCAGTAGTTGCCATTGTATCCCAAATGGCATCCTATTCCCTATATAGTGCACTACTTTTGACCAGGGCCATAGGGCTGTGGACAAAAGTAGTGCACTATATACGGAATAGGGCACCATTAGGTACACAACCTTATGTGCAGGGTGATTTCACACTGACCTTCAAACAGGAAGGTCTCGTTCCAGCGAGGGTTGAGGTTCTTCCTCTTGACCTTGGTCTCCAGCTTGTGCTTCTTGTCAGGCAGCAGGTAGAGTTTGACGAAGGGGTCTGAGGTGCCAGAGAAGTCCTTGGCGGGGAGCTCCTGGCCCGTAAGGATCTTGACAGTCAGGGTGGAGTCCTGGAAGCTGTAGCCCACACTGAACTGAATCCGGCCCAGCTTCTCAACCACAGGCCCTTCTGTGTCCTCTTCTGAGCCCGGAGAGAGCTGGGAGAGATCACCAGCAGAGCACTTTAATATTTATCCAATCTATACGATGGTAGAATCGCAATTGCATACTCCTTGCATCCTCTCTCCTTGACTCCTTCTCAAAAACCATTGGAGGAGAAGGTCAGAGGGGAGGGACCTCTGGCACTCTCATTCAATGGGCTTTGAGAAGGAGGCGAGGAGAAAAGAGAGAGGACGCGAGGAGTATGCAATTGAGATTCTCCCTATGTACACTCAACAACCCTCATCCCACTACCCCCACCCTTTCCCAGCATGGAACACACAGATGAAACACTCAGGGACATGGACACCCAAGGTGAACAAGGAGCTTTATTTCTCATCCACAAGGGGGCAGCCAAACAGCACTGGAACTCACGTGCCATCATGCTAGCCTAACGTTCAGATAATGTTATGTCATATGTCTGGGCTTTACTGAGCGATAAGGGAGGGAGCGATGGAGGAGAAGGCATATCTGGAGATGAGAGGCAGGAGATATTCTGTGAGTAGAGAGACCCCCTGCCTAACTGGAGCTGGGCCCCGAGGGAGGGAAGGAAATGCAGTTAAAAGGCTGCTATCTGATAGAGAGGGACCAGAGGCTTGGCCCAAGATGCAGTTCCTGGAATTTAATCTCACATTCTGTATTCTCTCCCACACATCTCGCTGTTGCTCTGCCTCCCGTTCTAAATCTGATCATCTCTCCTCCTTCACTCTCTAGGTGTCTGATGTCTGTCTGTCTGTCTGTCTGTCTGTCTTTCAAACACACACATGCGCACACAGACATACTTACATGGACGCATGCATGCACACATCGTCTTTCAGACAGCTCTCCTGAAATCTTCCCCACCTACAGTTGTCAACATATTTCAGGGTCAATCTGTTTTTTTCATTATTTTTATTCTCTTGTACTTGTTGCCCAATCGCTTCGCCTGAAACCCACATAGATACAGAACCTCCACAAAATACAACCACATACTGAGCCCACCTACACATCTCTCCACCCCCAGACCATGTGAGTGTCAGAACACTAGGTTAATCATATTATTAACATAATATGTTCACACACCACACCAACCAGCACAAAAACATCCTGTGGCGTACTGCATTAGCATCGAATAGCCCCCGCAATATGCAACTTTTCAGGGAAGTCAGGAACCAATATACACAGTCAGTTAGAAAAGTTAAGGCTAACTTTTTCAAACAGAAATTTGCATCCTGTAGCACTAATTCCAAAAAGTTTTGGGACACTGTAAAGTCCATGGAGAATAAGAGCACCTCCTCCCAGCTGCCCACTGCACTGAGGCTAGGAAACACTGTCACCACCGATAAATCTGCGTTAATCAATCATTTCAATAAGCATTTTTCTAAGGTTAGTCATGCTTTCCACCTGGCTACCCCTACCCCGGCCAACAGCTCTGCACCCCCCGCAGAAACTTGGCCAAGTCACCCCCGCTTCTCCTTCACCCAAATCCAGACAGCTGATGTTCTGAAAGAGCTGCAAAATCAGGATCCCTACGAATCAGCTGGGCTAGACAATCTGGACAATCTCTTTCTAAAATTATTTGCCAAAAGTGTTGCAACCCCTATTACTAGCCTGTTCAACCTCTCTTTTGTATCGTCTGAGATCCCCAAAGATTGGAAAGCTGCCGCGGTCATCCCCCTCTTCAAATGGGGAGACACTCTAGACCCAAACTGTTATAGACCTATATCCATCCTGCCCTGCCTTTCTAAAATCTTTGAAAGCCAAGTTAACAAACAGATCACCTCAGCCATGCTCAAGGTCCTAAACGATATCATAACCTCCATAGATAAAAGACAGTACTGTGCAGCCATCTTCATCGACCTGGCCAAGGCTTTCGACTCCGTCAATCACCGCATTCTTATCGGCAGACTCAATAGCCTTGGCTTCTCAAATGACTGCCTCACCTGGTTCACCAACTACTTCTCAGATAGAGTTCAGTGTTGTCCGGACCTCTGGCAGTCTCTATGGGTGTGCCACAGGGTTCAATTCTCGGGCCGACTCTTTTCTCTGTATATATCAACGATGTCGCTCTTGCTGCTGGTGATTCTCTGATCCACCTCTACACAGACGACACCATTCTGTATACATCTGGCCCTTCTATGTACACTGTGTTAACAAAACTCCAAACGAGCTTCAATGCCATACAACACTCCTTCCGTTGCCTCCAACTGCTTTTAAATGCTAGTAAAACCAAATGCATGCTCTTCAACCGATTGCTGCCCGCACCCGCCCACCCGACTAGCATCCTACTCTGGACTAGAGGTCGACCGATTACGATTTTTCAACGCCGATACCGATACCGATTATTGGAGGGCCAAAAACCGCCGATACCGATTAATCGGCCAACTTTTATGTATATATATATATATTTGTAATAAATGACAATTACAACAATACTGAATGAACAATGAACTCTTATTTGAACTTAATATAATACATCAATAAAATCAATTTAGTCTCAAATAAATAATGAAACATGTTCAATTTGGTTTAAATAATGCAAAAACACAGTGTTGGAGAAGAAAGTAAAAGTGCAATATGTGCCATGTAAAAAAGCTAACGTTTAAGTTCCTTGCTCAGAACATGAGAACATATGAAAGCTGGTGGTTCCTTTTAACATGAGTCTTCAATATTCCCAGTTAAGAAGTTTTAGGTTGTAGTTATTATAGGAATTATAGGACTATTTCTCTCTATACCATTTGTATTTCATATACCTTTGACTATTGGATGATCTTATAGGCACTTTAGTATTGCCAGTCTAATCTCGGGAGTTGATAGGCTTGAAGTCATAAACAGCGCTGTGCATCCCAGCATTGCTAAGAGCTGCTGTTTGAATGAATGCTTACGAGCCTGCTGGTGCCTACCACCGCTCAGTCAGACTGCTCTATCAAATATCAAATCATATACTTAATTATAATATAATAAACACACAGAAATACGAGCCTTTGGTCATTAATATGGTCAAATCCATAAAGACTCATTTCGAAAACAAAACATTTATTCTTTCAGTGAAATACGGAACCGTTCCGTATTTTATCGAACGGGTGGCAACCCCAAGTCTAAATATTACTGTTACATTACACAACCTTCAATGTTATGCCATAATTATGTAAAATTCTGGCAAATTAATTACAGTCTTTGTTAGGAATAAATGGCCTTTCAACAGTTCGCAACGAGCCAGGCAGCCCAAACTGCTGCATATAGCCTGACTCTGCTTGCACTGAATGCAAAAAAAGTGACACAATTTCCCTAGTTAATATTGCCTGCTAACATGAATTTCTTTTAACTACATATGCAGGTTTAAAAAATATACTTGTGTATTTATTTTAAGAAAGGCATTGATGTTTATGGTTAGGTACATTATTGCAACCATTGTGCTTTTTTCGCTAATGCGCTTTTGTTAAATCATCAAGTTGAAGTAGGCTGTGATTCGATGATAAATTAACAGGCACCACATTGATTATATGCAACGCAGAACAAGTTAGTTAACCTAGCAATATCAACAACCATGTGTAGTTAACTAGTGATTATGTGAAGATTGATTGTTTTTTATAAGATAAGTTTAATGCTAGCTAACAACTTACCTTGGCTCCTTGCTGCCACAAGGTCCTTTTGATGCTGCACTCGCGTAACAGGTGGTCAGCCTGCCACGCAGTCTCCTCGTGGATTGCAATGTAATCGGCCATAATCGGCATCAAAAAAGGCCGATTACCGATTGTTATGCAAACTCGAAATCGGCCCTAATTAATCGGCCATGCCGATTAATCGGTCGACCTCCACTCTGGACGGTTCTGACTTAAAAATGTGGACAACTTCAAATACCTAGGTGTCTGGCTAGACTGTAAACTCTCCTTCCAGACTCACATTAAGCATCTCCAATCCAAAATTAAATCTAGAATCGGCTTCCTATTTTGCAACAAAGCCTCCTTCACTCATGCTGCCAAACATACCCTCGTAAAACTGACTATCCTACCGATCCTTGACTTCGGCGATATCATTTACAAAATAGCCTCCAACACTCTTCTCACCAAATTGGATGAAGTCTATCACAGTGCCATCCGTTTTTGTCACCAAAGCCCCATATACTACCCACCGCTGCGACCTGTATGCTCTCGTTGGCTGGCCCTCGCTACATATTCGTCGCCAAACCCACTGGCTCCAGGTCATCTATAAGTCTTTGCTAGGTAAAGCCCTGCCTTATCTCAGCTCACTGGTCACCATAGCAACACTCACACATAGCACACGCTCCAGCAGGTATATTTCACTGGTCATCCCCAAAGCCAACACCTCTATGGCCGCCTTTCCTTCCAGTTCTCTACTGCCAATGACTGGAACGAATTGCAAAAATCACTGAAGCTGGAGACTTATATCTCCCTAACTAACTTTAAGCATCAGCTGTCAGAGCAGCTTACCGATCACTGTACCTGTACACAGCCCATCTGTAAATAGCACACCCAACTACCTCATCCTCATATTGTTATTTATTTATTTATTGAATGTTTTGCTCTTTTGCACCCCAGTATCTCTACTTGCACATCATCATCTGCACAGCTATCACTCCAGTGTTAATGCTAAATTGAAATTATTTCGGCCTATTTATTGCATTACCTCCCTAATCTTACTACATTTGCACACACTGTACATAGATTTTTCTATTGTGTTATTGACTGTACGTTTGTTTATCCCATGTGTAACTGTGTTGTTGTTTTTGTCACACTGCTTTGCTTTATCTTGGCCAGGTCGCAGTTGTAAATGAGAACTTGTTCTCAACTGGCCTACCTGGTTAAATAAAGGTGAAATAAAAATACATTTAAAAAAAATCTCTTGTGACAGACGAATTGATTCTGGGTACCGGAATTATTCAAACGAACTCAGTTTTATAAACGCATATAAAACTTCTAAACTCCTGCATAGGTAGTATCACAGTACCCCCCCCCCCCCCAAAAAAACAAACCTGTACCTCAGTGATAAAAAAAAGTTATAGATATTAACTAGGCCTAGTAAAGTCTTCGACCCACATAGTGAGAGACCAGAGATGGAAAGAGACCGTGGCCAACTGCAGGTCTGATCCAACTGACAGGTCCTGTTGGCTCCCCCTCAAAGTGAAAGTATCATCATTAAGCATCATCGGGACCTCCATAACGCAGACGTGCAATCCACATAATAACACAGGCCCATCCCCCACCCGCGCCCTGTCCACCCAGCACTCACAGCACTGTGTTCTCAGCGTAATTACCAGCTTTTGCTGAATAAAGCATATTCTACTGAGTTTCTCCTTTGTGATAGCCAAGCTGGGTTGGGAAATGTCATGTAATTAGCATGTTTTGTCATTTAAGACATCTTGCAAATCTAAATGCTGCCACAAGTGGGTGGCTGTGGACAAACCCATAGACACGCAGAGAGGAGTACAGATGAACAATCATTAACACAGACAGGGAGGAAGGGAGCAGGTTTTCTCACCATGTGAATGTCGCTGGTGGTGACAGAGTTGGCCAGGTCTGTGACAGAGGAGTTCCCGAGGCGGCCTACCTCATCTGGGGTCTGGTTCCCAGGTTTACCCAGGCTCCTGCTGGAGGGGGGGGGGGGGGGGGGTCAGAGACACAGTCAGGAAGGACACTGAGAGAGAGGCCAACGGAGCACTAGGAGAATCCTGCTTCTGAAGACAAAGAGCCAGCCTCAGGTCTGTGATGGCTTCCCACCACAGGTGAGGCTGCAAGGTCTTGTGTCAGGGCTGAACTATCCAGAGTCCAGATCTGAATGTGACTGATAATGTCCCCAGACTTGGGAGTAACACGGGAATGTTAGTGACTTACACACACACACACACACACACACACACACACACACACACACACACACACACACACACACACACACACACACACACACACACACACACACACACACACATATACAAACACACACACACACACACACACACACACACACACACACACACACACACACACACACACACACACACACACACACACACACACACACACACACACACACACATGCACACTTAGTTCCAAACCTTAGTCACTACAAGCATGTAGCAGTGTGATATTTGCGAAACAGCCACAAAAATCGACACAATTAATGAACGAAAGAGTAAAAGAGGGAGGACAGGGTGAGGGAGGACTGGGTGTTGGAGACAAAGTGTTCCTAGACAATATGTTGTAACAGTCTGTTGAGAAGAAGACATGCTGAGCTATAGCAGGTGACACAAGTCAAGACACATAGACAGACAACACTAATTACAGGTTAGACACTGGAAAATGACGAGGAAGAAAGAGGAAAAACAGAGTGCTGGTGCACTGTAGAAATGGAGGGAGAGGAAGTGGGATTAGGAATGGGTGCTGTGGGAAAGATGAGTGCAGAAGGAGAAGTAGATTTGAAGATTTATCTCTGCAGAGAAAAGGGGGGATTTGTCTTTGTTAAGACTAGGAGGATTAACAGAATGAACAAAGTGAGGTTCTTGACTCAAATGAACGTGAGACAGAGACAGACACCACAGCATAGTTCAGTTGAAGCTAGAAGAGAAATAGAGGAGATCGGAGAGGATAAGAGGCCTGGAAACAAAAAAACAAGACTTACTTTAGTAAGAGAGCACAATAAGGACTAAAGAATAGAGACGAGAAACGGACTTGACATGGGCATGCAAAATAAGAGGTCGAGTCAGAGAGGGAGGGAGATGGCTGGAGGCAGTACATCAGAAAGGCTGACAGGAAAAAGAAGTAGGCGAGCGAGAGAAAAAGAGAAAAGGAGGGATAAGATGTGATGTGGGAGGGTATAAACATAACACTCACACAACATGTTAACCGCCAAATAGATACAAGGAACTAATCGTTTGGCTGAGTGAGGTTAATCCCAATCCAGAGGGATGTTAGAGGATGCATGTGGGCATGTTAGCCATATGGGTTATCAAGGAGGAGGGAGGATGGTAATTGTGGTTCCTGAAGTATCAGTAATTCTGTGGTTGAGGCTACAGATGTCTGTGTTCCTGGTCGTTTGAGGGGTCAGTCACTGTGGTAGGACCGCAGACATGTCTCTGTCTGGTCGGGCTCTCTCTGTGTGAAGGGTCAGTCCACAAATGCAAATCCAGTATCTGTGGTTGGGTTGGGCTGCCTAACACAAGAGAAAGACTGTAACTCTAGTGCACTGTGTCCTTCCATGAACACTGGCTGGCTGGCTGGATTTCACTTACATATATACAGTACAACAGAGGCATGCAGAGTTTCACTGTGCCATTATACTACAGTTTAGTACAGCGCAAGCAACGGCATGCACATACAAAACAATCTCTCAGCTAGTTTTTGCTGCCTGCATATGAAAATCTAGGGATGACTACGTCCCATGTCTGTCTGTCTGTCTGTCTGTCTGTCTGTCTGTCTGTCTGTCTGTCTGTCTGTCTGTCTGTCTGTCTGTCTGTCTGTCTGTCTGTCTGTCTGTCTGTCCAGTGATCCATTTGTTTTCGCTATAAGGCACTAAATGGATGTTAGACAGGAAGGAGAATGACTAAAGGAATCGGGGTAAATGGTGTAGGTAGAGTTGCAAAATTCGGGTAACTTTTCCAAAATTATCAGGTTTTCTAGAAATCCCTGTTGGAAGATTCCTGTAATAAAGAGGGAATAAGCAGGAAATCTGGTATCGTTTAACCAGGATATCTGGAAAACTTTGGAATTCTGGAAAAGTTACCAGAATTTTACTACTCTACCTACACCACTTACCCCTATTTCTTTAGTCATTCCCCATCCTGTCTAACATCCATTTAATGCCTTGTAGAGCAAACAAATGGATCACTGAACCCTAGGTGTAGGTGATCAGTGAAGTTGAATGAGCAACAAATAAATGACAGAGTTTATCCAATTGGCGAGGATAAGACTGAGTTATCCAGATCAGACAGAACAAAGAGACAGAACGAGACAGACACGGGTTGACACCCAGTCACCGACAGGGACACAGCAGACAGGGACACAGGCAGATAATGGATCACGTATAGAGTAAGGAGTGGGGCATCAGACAGAGAAAGACACATACAATGAATGTAGACAGACAGACAGACAGACAGACAGACAGACAGACAGACAGACAGACAGACAGACAGACAGACAGACAGACAGACAGACAGACAGACAGACAGACAGACAGACAGGTAAGTGCACGTAAAACAGGTCATGTGGATGAGCCTGGTTCCAGAGGGATCTCTTGATTGGCATAACTGTGATTGGAGGGGAAAGCTGTTAGGAGGATTCACACCGTAGACTGCAGGGGAGGGGGTTGAATGAGGGGAGACATAAGATGATGGAAGGGGGAGAGGTCAAAGTGCCAAACATCGCAACAACTGATACACCTTGCTTCGTCTTCCGTTTATCTTATCTTTACTGAATCACGTCAATTTTCTCATATCCAACATCTGCTGTTCTTCCTCTTTACGCCCTCAGTCCTAATCTATCTTTTCCATTTCTCTTTCCTTCCTTAGTCTATGATCTCCCTGTATGCTGATTCATTAAAGGTTTGATCTAACCCAAAGCCTGCTGTCGATGTCTAGAGAGTCGTGTCCCACCCACAGGGAATGACTGTCTCAGTCTGATTCAATCAACTTCCTTCCATCAAAACAAATGACTACGAATAGGCTAACAGGAGGGACTCCACACAAAGCACTCTAACTACATAGAGTTAGGTAAGGTCATCTTCTCTCTTCATCCATATGTTACTGTTAAGGCTAACTGATGAGGCTAACATGAGGCTAACGTGATGCTAACATGTGGCATGGTTGTGTGTGGGCATAGTGAGGGTCATGTCAGTCAGCTTGCAGTGGCATGCAGCTGCCAGAGATGGCTGATGGAGCCTGGACCAACCCATGCTGCTTCCCTTCCCAGATCACCAGCTAAAGAATATGGGCTGCTCTGTTGGCACGGCAACGGCTGGAGAGACAGAAAGCACCTGGGATGGAGGGAGTGAAAGGAGGGTAGGCGTGCGGCGTGGGGGCTTGGCAGGGGGTCACAGAGGGCAGCAAAAAGGCAGCCACATCAACAGCAAGACACAACGGGATTGGAGGACATATGACAGGTGCAGGTGAGTGCCTCCCGGAAAACACACACACTCACACACGCACACACACACACACACACACACACACTAGCGGGGGCATGTGGAAGCAGGCGAGGCCTCTACTTCTCACCATGACCTGTGATAATATCCTTATGGATTGTTACCTGTGCCCAGAGCCTGAGACCAAAGGGAAAAGGGAAAAGGTGGGGACACTCCGCTGCAAGGCTGGAGAGAGCACAAGAAAGAAAAACCTCCTGCCCGCCCGCTCCCAGTACCCTCCCCTTCCCACCTCCCCATGACACCATCCCCATGATTCACTTAAAGACCAATACAAGAGACAAAGACACACACAAACAGACAGACAGACAGGCACATACACACAGCCCTGGATCCACTGCCCTACACTAAAACCTGAGTCAGCATAGCATAATACCCTAGTGTCAATAGAGAATAGTGTAATAGTAACCAAATAATATTGCTAGTTATACCCTAGTATCATACTGTAGTTAGGTGTGAAGGTCACAGACACTCCCTTGAGTGTAATCACTTCTGAAGGTCAAAGATCCTTTGAAATAAACAGACAGACCCTCACTGCTCTGAAGTGAGACCTACTAGTAGTCCAGTGATGTAGTGCTGCCGGAGAGCGAGGGAGCTCCCTCACTTTTTACATTTGAGAATACACAACTCCATTAACTCTAACTCCATTAACTCTATCTAACTCCATTAATATTTGTGGGGAAAAAATCTGAAGATGAATCAATGTCCCGCAAGATCACATGATAAATCATTTGCATTTTACATAACAGAACCAAATATAATAGCATAGCATAGTAAGCCTATAACGATACTGTTACACCAAAAACACTTCCTCATTTCTAATGACATTTTAGGATGGTTAGCTAAAGTTGAATAGTCACAGCGTGCGCCACTAAGCAGGTTATACTGTATGCTTTGATTGAAACAAATTACAAGAAAGGCTAATAGTTTGTTAAAATCATCTGCTCTAATTCTCTCACAAAACAGTCATTGAAGAAGCTCTACATGCGTATTCCCATGAAACTGATTGAGATCAAATGATCTGCATGCAGACGCAGTTTGGACATTTCCCCAGTAAAACGTGAACAATTATCATTAACGATTGACAGTGATGATGGACTATTTTGAAATGACATATGCCTAACTTGGTGATCTCTCTGCATTTGTAGGTAGGGCCCGGCCAGTAAGAAAACATTTGACTGTTAGTCTACGCATGTTGTATACGAAGCATGTGACGAATAAACATATAAACTAGATCCTTTTCTTGAGACAATATGTGTGGGCATAGGGCAGACGTTGCAATTGGAAGATGCATTTTATGCATATTCTATAATATTATTCAGTAGGCTATATCTGTTGGTACAAACTTTGATTGAGAAGTTATGACGTCATTTTTTAACAGATTGTTGCACTCACACACCTAAACAACAGCACTACACCACTGTAGTAGACTAATATTGAGGGAGGTTATGTGTGTGGTGGACCGCTATAAACATCATAGGAGAGCTCTGATGGGCTCTGAGTACTGATGGGAAGCCAGCGAATTATGAGCTAATGTACAGTAATGACTAGACCATTGATATGAGCTAATGTAAAGTAAAGACTAGTCCATTGATATGAGCTACTGTAAAGTAAAGACTAGTCCATTGATATGAGCTACTGTAAAGTAAAGACTAGCCCATTGATATGAGCTACTGTAAAGTAAAGACTAGTCCATTGATATGAGCTACTGTAAAGTAAAGACTAGCCCATTGATATGAGCTACTGTAAAGTAAAGACTAGCCCATTGATACGAGCTACTGTAAAGTAAAGACTAGCCCATTGATACGAGCTACTGTAAAGTAAAGACTAGCCCATTGATATGAGCTACTGTAAAGTAAAGACTAGTCCATTGATATGAGCTTCTGTAAAGTAAAGACTAGTCCATTGATATGAGCTACTGTAAAGTAAAGACTAGCCCATTGATATGAGCTACTGTAAAGTAAAGCCTAGCCCATTGATATGAGCTACTGTAAAGTAAAGACTAGTCCATTGATATGAGCTACTGTAAAGTAAAGACTAGCCCATTGATACGAGCTACTGTAAAGTAAAGACTAGCCCATTGATACGAGCTACTGTAAAGTAAAGACTAGCCCATTGATATGAGCTACTGTAAAGTAAAGACTAGCCCATTGATATGAGCTACTGTAAAGTAAAGACTAGTCCATTGATATGAGCTACTGTAAAGTAAAGACTAGCCCATTGATATGAGCTACTGTAAAGTAAAGACTAGCCCATTGATTTGAGCTACTGTAAAGTAAAGACTAGTCCATTGATATGAGCTACTGTAAAGTAAAGACTAGTCCATTGATATGAGCTACTGTAAAGTAAAGACTACTCCATTGCACTCCATTGCTCTCCTTCCCTCACAAATTCAATGGTTATATAATTCATCCTTTTGGGGTTGGAGTAACCATGGTTACCAAACTGTACACTCCCACCGAAGGTTGTATGATATCGTGATTATATTTTCTAGGGGTACGGCCAGGTAACCATTACCTCCCATAAGAAGATAATAGAATCCAAGGCAATCTAAACCTCCTGTGGAGCAGGGACAGGGACAGTAGGCCACATTGTCATCAGGCCCCTTGACCTCAGTCATGCCTACTCATCCTCTCTCCAAACCCAAATACCACCGTGCCCCTAGGGGGGTGAAGATGCCATGGTGCAAACAGCTGATTCACTGGAAAAGTCTATAGGAAAACTGTAGAATCACCCCCCAGCTGTACCCTGCCCTCACACAACAGGCTCTGACAGAACATGAACCTTCTCCTGGACTAACTCCTCTGCCCAATCCCCTCGCAACACCTCAGACTGTTATAGAACAATGACTCTCCCCCAAGAGATACTGTACATTTTGGTATTACTATTCCAAATTTTACTCTGGTCTTAATACAGCAATGACAAATGATTTGCACTGTCATACACATGACCTAATACGACAAATACCGAAACACACACCCAATACTTTAGATAAAATACATCCCCTGAGGATCGATGCTGTAATCCCTAGCCAGATCCTGACACCCGAACCCTGACCATATGACCTTAAACCCAGGTCAGAGAGCCTAACCTATCCTCCCATTAATTAGACCAAGCAGCAGGTCCCATTCCAGGGGACAGAGAGGGGACTTTTATTCACTTGCTAGGGACACCATGACAAGCTGAGAAAGAGACGTAGAGAAAATACATAAATAACTCCTGCACACACAATTCCTCTGTGCATACTTACTGTCAACGTTTTGGTGTACAACCTTTTCCAACCTTTTTCAAGGCCTTGAAAAAGGAGGTGTACCAAAATGTTGACAATAAATATGCAGAGGTAAAATCGTGTACACTGGAGTTATTCATATTTTTTCTACAATGTTGATTTTGGTGCCGTAATTCCCTGCTCCACAAACAAGAAAGGCGAGTAGTGTTAACTGTTCTAAAGGTGAGAAAGAGAACCTGGACCTGATGACATACTGTGAAACAAACACATTCTGATGTGCATATCTTTGTATATTGTGTTGCAGGGGAGCATACAATGTTATGTCATCTACTTGATAAATGCCTTTAGATGCTTCCTGATTTTATGAAAGGGGCAATACCAACAAAGCAATACCAACAAATCAAAGGATGCACTGAGACTTCTTGAAGTGTAACCAACCAGAGGGAAGGAGAGTGTTGTGGGGAAAGATAATTGAACAAAGGTAGATTAAAGAAGTTTGAAATGGAAATGAAGTGTCCCTCATCTCTAACATTTTTTTAATCTTCCATTATATGGAAGTTAAATAGAAGTTATAAACAAATGACTGCGTAGCCTCATATGTGGAAAACTGACATTTCCCGAAATATTTCATTGTGTTCTCTACTTTAATACAATGGAGTTAGATAGAGTTAATGGAGTTAGATGGAGTTAAATAGTTAATGGAGTTAGATAGAGTTAGATAGTTAATGGAGTTAGATGGAGTTAATGGAGTTAGATAGAGTTAATGGAGTTAGATGGAGTTAGATAGTTAATGGAGTTAGATAGAGTTAGATAGTTAATGGAGTTAGATGGAGTTAGATAGTTAACTTTTTAGGGTATAAGGGGCAGTATTTTTGATTTCGGATGAAAAGCGTGCCCAGAGTAAACTGCCTAATACTTGGACCCAGAGTCAAATATGTGCATATTATTAGTAGATTTAGATAGAAAACACTCTGACGTTTCTAAAACTGTTTGAATGATGTCTGTGAGTATAACAGAACTCATATGGCAGGCAAAAACCTAAGAAAAATCCAACCAGGAAGTGTGGAAATCTGAGAATTGTAGTTCTTCTTTTGAATCCCTATCGAAACTACAGTGTCTGTGGGGTCACGTTGCACTTCCTAAGGCTTCCATTGGCTGTCAACAGCCTTCAGAAAGTTTTTCCATCATTCTCCTGTTACTGGGCAGAGAATAGTAGCTCAGTCAATGATTGGACTGCCTATGGACAAAGGGCTTGGTGATGCGAGCCCGACAGCACGACCCTCCTTCTTTTTCTTCTTGAATGAATACACTATTGTCCGGTTGGAATATTATCAACGTTTTATGTTAAAAATACCCTAAGGATTGATTGTAAACAACGTTTGACATGTTTCTACGACCGGTAATGGAACATTTTGACTTTTCGTCTCTGGTACTGCGCTCGCGCGTTATGCCTTTGGATAGTGATCTGAACGCACAAACAAAACGGAGGTATTTGGACATAAATACGGAGTATTTCGAACAAAATGAACATTTCTTGTGGAAGAAGGAGTCCTCGGAGTGCATTCTGACGAAGATCAGCAAAGGTAAGACAATATTTATAATACTAATTCAAAGCTTTGTTGATGCCAGAACTTGGCGGGTAGCTGTACAGCTTGCTTCGATGGCTGAGCTATGTACTCAGAATATTGAACAATGTGCTTTCTCTGTAAAGTTATTTTGAAATCTGACAAAGCGGTGGCGTCAAGAAGTAGTGTATCTATAATTTTTTCAATAACTGTTGTAAATTTTATCAACGTTTATGATGAGTATTTTTGTAAATTGATGTGCACATTCACCGGAAGTTTTGGTGGGAATACATTTTATGAACATCACGCGCCAATGTAAAATGCTGTTTTTGGATATAAATATGAACTTTATCGAGCAAAACATACATGTATTGTATAACATGAAGTCCTATGAGTGCCATCTGATGAAGATCATCAAAGGTTAGTGAATATTTTAGCTGTATTTTTGGTTTTTGTGATGCATGTCCTTGCTTGGAAAATGGCTGTGTGGATTTTCTTGTGAAGTTCATGTCCTAACATAATCTAATTTTATGCTTTCGCCGTAAAGCCTTTTGAAATCGGACAATGTGGCTAGATTAACGAGAGTCTTATCTTTAAAATGGTGTAAAATAGTTGATTGTTTGAGAAAATGAAATTATGAGGTTTTTGCTGTTTTGTATTTTGCGCCATGCTATTTCACTGGCTGTTGAATAGTGTAGGTCGGTCATGTCCAACTTAGCCCAGAGAAGTTAATGGAGTTAGAGTTAATGAAGTTAGATGGAGTTAGATAGAGTTAATGGAGTTAGATAGAGTTAATGGAGATAGATGGAGTTAATGGAGATAGATAGAGTTAATGGAGTTAGATAGAGTTAATGGAGTTAGATAGAGTTAATGGAGTTAGATAGAGTTAATGGAGTTAGATAGAGTTAATGGAGTTAGATAGAGTTAATGGAGTTAGATAAGAGTCAATGGAGTTAGATAAGAGTTAATGGAGTTAGATGGAGTTAATGGAGTTAGATGGAGTTAGATAGAGTTAATGAAGTTAGAGGGAGTTAGATAGAGTTAATGGAGATAGATGGAGTTAGATAGTTAATGGAGTTAGATAGAGTTAATGGAGTTAGATGGAGTTAGATGGAGCTAATGAAGTTAAATAGAGTTAATGGAGTTAGATGGAGTTAGATAGAGTTAATGAAGTTAGATGGAGTTAGATGGAGTTAATGAAGTTAGATGGAGTTAGATAGAGTTAATGAAGTTAGATGGAGTTAGATAGAGTTAATGGAGTTAGACAGAGTTAATGGAGTTAGATGGAGTTAGATAGAGTTAATGAAGTTAGAGGGAATTAGATAGAGTAAATGGTGTTAGATGGAGTTAGATTGTTAATGGAGTTAGATAGAGTTAATGAAGTTAGATGGAGTTAGATAGTTAATGGAGGTAAATGGAGTTAATGGACTTAGATAGAGCTAATGAAGTTAGATAGAGTTAATGGAGTTAGATAGAGTTAATGAAGTTAGATAGAGTTAATGAAGTTAGATAGAGTTAATTAAGTTAGATGGAGTTAGATAGAGTTAATGGAGTTAGACAGAGTTAATGGAGTTAGATGGAGTTAGATAGAGTTAATGGAGTTAGATGGAGTTAGATTGTTAATGAAGTTAGATAGAGTTAATGAAGTAAGATGGAATTAGATAGTTAATGGAGGTAGATGGAGTTAATGGACTTAGATAGAGCTAATGAGGTTAGATAGAGTTAATGGAGTTAGATAGAGTTAATGAAGTTAGACAGAGTTAATGGAGTTAGATGGAGTTAGATAGAGTTAATGGAGTTAGATGGAGTTAATGGAGTTAGATAGAGTTAATGGAGATAGATGGAGTTAGATAGAGTTGATGGAGTTAGATAGAGTTCATGAGTTAGATAGAGTTCATGGAGTTAGATGGAGTTAGATAGAGTTCATGAGTTAGATAGAGTTCATGGAGTTAGATGGAGTTAGATAGAGTTAATGAAGTTAGATGGAGTTAATGGAGTTAGATAGAGTTAATGGAGTTAGATGGAGTTAGATAGAGTTGATGGAGTTAGATAGAGTTCATGAGTTAGATAGAGTTCATGGAGTTAGATGGAGTTAGATAGAGTTAATGAAGTTAGATGGAGTTAATGGAGTTAGATAGAGTTAGATAGAGTTAATGGAGTTAGATGGAGTTAGATGGAGTTAGATAGCGTTAATGGAGTTAGATGGAGTTAGATAGAGTTAGATAGTGTTAGATAGAGTTCATGGAGTTCATGGAGTTAGATAGAGTTAGATAGAGTTAATGGAGTTAGATAGAGTTAATGGAGTTAAATGGAGTTAGATAGAGTTAATGGAGTTAGATGAGTTAGATAGTTAATGGAGTTAGATGGAGTTAGACAGTTAATGGAGTTAGATAGAGTTAATGAAGTTAGATGGAGTTAGATGGAGTTAATGGAGTTAGATGGAGTTAATGGAGTTAGATGGAGTTAGATGGGGTTAGATGGAGTTAATGGAGTTAATGGAGTTAGATGGAGGTAGATGGAGTTAATGGAGTTAGACAGAGTTAATGGAGTTAGATGGAGTTAATGAAGTTAGATGGAGTTAGATAGTTAATGGAGTTAATGGACTTTGATAGAGCTAATGAAGTTAGATAGAGTTAATGGAGTTAGATAGAGTCAATGAAGTTAGATGGAGATAGATAGAGTTAATGAAGTTAGATGGAGTTAGATAGAGTTAATGAAGTTAGATGGAGTTAGATAGAGTTAATGAAGTTAGATGGAGTTAGATAGAGTTAATGGAGTTAGACAGAGTTAATGGAGTTAGACAGAGTTAGATAGAGTTAATGGAGTTGGATGGAGTTACATTGTTAATGAAGTTAGATAGAGTTAATGAAGTTAGATGGAGTTAGATAGTTAATGGAGGTAGATGGAGTTAATGGACTTAGATAGAGCTAATGAGGTTAGATAGAGTTCATGGAGTTAGATAGAGTTAATGGAGTAGATAGAGTTAATGAAGTTAGATAGAGTTAATGGAGTTAGACAGAGTTAATGGAGTTAGACAGAGTTAGATAGAGTTAATGGAGTTAGATAGAGTTAGATAGAGTTCATGGAGTTAGATAGAGTTCATGGAGTTAGAGTTCATGGAGTTAGATAGTTGTTCATGGAGTTAGATAGAGTTCATGGAGTTAGATGGAGTTAGATAGAGTTAATGAAGTTAGATGGAGTTAATGGAGTTAATGGAGTTAGATAGAGTTAGATAGAGTTAATGGAGTTAGATGGAGTTAGATGGAGTTAGATGGAGTTAATGGAGTTAGATGGAGTTAGATAGTTAATGGAGTTAGATAGAGTTAATGGAGTTAGACAGAGTTAATGGAGTTAGATGGAGTTAGATAGAGTTAATGGAGTTAGATAGAGTTAATGGAGTTAGATGGAGTTAGATAGAGTTAGATAGAGTTCATGGAGTTAGATAGAGTTCATGGAGTTAGAGTTCATGGAGTTAGATAGAGTTCATGGAGTTAGATAGAGTTAGATAGAGTTAATGAAGTTAGATGGAGTTAATGGAGTTAGATAGAGTTAGATAGAGTTAATGGAGTTAGATGGAGTTAGATAGAGTTAGATAGAGTTCATGGAGTTAGATAGAGTTGATGGAGTTGATGGAGTTAGATGGAGTTAATGGAGTTAGATAGAGTTAGATAGAGTTAATGGAGTTAGATAGAGTTAGATAGAGTTAATGGAGTTAGATAGAGTTAGATAGAGTTAGATGGAGTTAGATGGAGTTAATGGAGTTAGATAGAGTTAGATAGCGTTAATGGAGTTAGATGGAGTTAGATAGAGTTAGATAGAGTTAAATGGAGTTAGATAGAGTTAGATAGAGTTAGATAGAGTTCATGGAGTTAGATAGAGTTCATGGAGTTAGATAGAGTTCATGGAGTTAGATAGAGTTCATGGAGTTAGATAGAGTTAGATAGAGTTAATGGAGTTAGATGGAGTTAGATAGAGTTAATGGAGTTAGATGGAGTTAGATAGAGTTAGATAGAGTTAGATAGAGTTAATGGAGTTAGATAGAGTTAATGGAGTTAGATGGAGTTAGATAGAGTTAGATAGAGTTAGATAGAGTTCATGGAGTTAGATAGAGTTCATGGAGTTAGATAGAGTTCATGGAGTTAGATAGAGTTAGATAGAGTTAAATGGAGTTAGATAGCGTTAATGGAGTTCATGGAGTTAGATAGAGTTCATGGAGTTAGATAGCGTTCATGGAGTTAGATGGAGTTAGATAGAGTTAATGGAGTTAGATAGAGTTAATGGAGTTAAATGGAGTTAGATAGAGTTAGATAGAGTTAATGGAGTTAGATAGAGTTAATGGAGTTAGATGGAGTTAGATGGAGTTAATGGAGTTAGATGGAGTTAGATAGAGTTAGATAGAGTTCATGGAGTTAGATGGAGTTAGATAGAGTTAATGAAGTTAGATGGAGTTAATGGAGTTAGATAGAGTTAATGGAGTTAGATGGAGTTAGATAGCGTTAATGGAGTTAGATGGAGTTAGATAGAGTTAGATAGTTAACCTGTTTGGTATAGGGGGCAGTATTGAGAATTTTGGAAAAAATATGTTCCCATTTTTAACTGCCTCCTACACCAACTCAGAAGCTAGAATATGCATATTATTGTTCAGGTTTGGATAGAAAACACTCTGAATTTTCTAAAACTGTTTGAATGGTGTCTGTGAGTATAACAGAACTCCTATGGCAGGCAAAAACCTGACAAGGCTTCAAGCAGGAAGTACCCTGTCTGACAAGGAGTCGTGCGTCTTACCTCTTTTTATTGAAAAGTAAGGATCTTAGCTGTAACGTGACAATTCCCAGGGCTCCAATAGGCTCTCAGAGCCCGCGAAATAACTGAAGGTTTACGAGGGAACCTCAGGTTGAAATATATTATCGCCTTTTGTAAGTGGATGCTCGGAGGACCTTTCAATGATGCGCGTGCATGAGTCGCTTCTGAGGAGAAATTTTATTCGGCTGTTTAGGCTCAATGCATACTCCCGGTCGGAATATTAACACTTCTCTATGACATAAATGGATAGAGTTAATGAAGTTAGACAGAGTTAATGGAGTTAGATGGAGTTAGATAGAGTTAATGGAGTTAGATGGAGTTAATGGAGTTAGATAGAGTTAATGGAGATAGATGGAGTTAGATAGAGTTGATGGAGTTAGATAGAGTTCATGAGTTAGATAGAGTTCATGGAGTTAGATGGAGTTAGATAGAGTTAATGAAGTTAGATGGAGTTAATGGAGTTAGATAGAGTTAGATAGAGTTAATGGAGTTAGATGGAGTTAGATGGAGTTAGATAGCGTTAATGGAGTTAGATGGAGTTAGATAGAGTTAGATAGTGTTAGATAGAGTTCATGGAGTTCATGGAGTTAGATAGAGTTAGATAGAGTTAATGGAGTTAGATAGAGTTAATGGAGTTAAATGGAGTTAGATAGAGTTAATGGAGTTAGATGAGTTAGATAGTTAATGGAGTTAGATGGAGTTAGACAGTTAATGGAGTTAGATAGAGTTAATGAAGTTAGATGGAGTTAGATGGAGTTAATGGAGTTAGATGGAGTTAATGGAGTTAGATGGAGTTAGATGGGGTTAGATGGAGTTAATGGAGTTAATGGAGTTAGATGGAGGTAGATGGAGTTAATGGAGTTAGACAGAGTTAATGGAGTTAGATGGAGTTAATGAAGTTAGATGGAGTTAGATAGTTAATGGAGTTAATGGACTTTGATAGAGCTAATGAAGTTAGATAGAGTTAATGGAGTTAGATAGAGTCAATGAAGTTAGATGGAGATAGATAGAGTTAATGAAGTTAGATGGAGTTAGATAGAGTTAATGAAGTTAGATGGAGTTAGATAGAGTTAATGAAGTTAGATGGAGTTAGATAGAGTTAATGGAGTTAGACAGAGTTAATGGAGTTAGACAGAGTTAGATAGAGTTAATGGAGTTGGATGGAGTTACATTGTTAATGAAGTTAGATAGAGTTAATGAAGTTAGATGGAGTTAGATAGTTAATGGAGGTAGATGGAGTTAATGGACTTAGATAGAGCTAATGAGGTTAGATAGAGTTCATGGAGTTAGATAGAGTTAATGGAGTAGATAGAGTTAATGAAGTTAGATAGAGTTAATGGAGTTAGACAGAGTTAATGGAGTTAGACAGAGTTAGATAGAGTTAATGGAGTTAGATAGAGTTAGATAGAGTTCATGGAGTTAGATAGAGTTCATGGAGTTAGAGTTCATGGAGTTAGATAGTTGTTCATGGAGTTAGATAGAGTTCATGGAGTTAGATGGAGTTAGATAGAGTTAATGAAGTTAGATGGAGTTAATGGAGTTAATGGAGTTAGATAGAGTTAGATAGAGTTAATGGAGTTAGATGGAGTTAGATGGAGTTAGATGGAGTTAATGGAGTTAGATGGAGTTAGATAGTTAATGGAGTTAGATAGAGTTAATGGAGTTAGACAGAGTTAATGGAGTTAGATGGAGTTAGATAGAGTTAATGGAGTTAGATAGAGTTAATGGAGTTAGATGGAGTTAGATAGAGTTAGATAGAGTTCATGGAGTTAGATAGAGTTCATGGAGTTAGAGTTCATGGAGTTAGATAGAGTTCATGGAGTTAGATAGAGTTAGATAGAGTTAATGAAGTTAGATGGAGTTAATGGAGTTAGATAGAGTTAGATAGAGTTAATGGAGTTAGATGGAGTTAGATAGAGTTAGATAGAGTTCATGGAGTTAGATAGAGTTGATGGAGTTGATGGAGTTAGATGGAGTTAATGGAGTTAGATAGAGTTAGATAGAGTTAATGGAGTTAGATAGAGTTAGATAGAGTTAATGGAGTTAGATAGAGTTAGATAGAGTTAGATGGAGTTAGATGGAGTTAATGGAGTTAGATAGAGTTAGATAGCGTTAATGGAGTTAGATGGAGTTAGATAGAGTTAGATAGAGTTAAATGGAGTTAGATAGAGTTAGATAGAGTTAGATAGAGTTCATGGAGTTAGATAGAGTTCATGGAGTTAGATAGAGTTCATGGAGTTAGATAGAGTTCATGGAGTTAGATAGAGTTAGATAGAGTTAATGGAGTTAGATGGAGTTAGATAGAGTTAATGGAGTTAGATGGAGTTAGATAGAGTTAGATAGAGTTAGATAGAGTTAATGGAGTTAGATAGAGTTAATGGAGTTAGATGGAGTTAGATAGAGTTAGATAGAGTTAGATAGAGTTCATGGAGTTAGATAGAGTTCATGGAGTTAGATAGAGTTCATGGAGTTAGATAGAGTTAGATAGAGTTAAATGGAGTTAGATAGCGTTAATGGAGTTCATGGAGTTAGATAGAGTTCATGGAGTTAGATAGCGTTCATGGAGTTAGATGGAGTTAGATAGAGTTAATGGAGTTAGATAGAGTTAATGGAGTTAAATGGAGTTAGATAGAGTTAGATAGAGTTAATGGAGTTAGATAGAGTTAATGGAGTTAGATGGAGTTAGATGGAGTTAATGGAGTTAGATGGAGTTAGATAGAGTTAGATAGAGTTCATGGAGTTAGATGGAGTTAGATAGAGTTAATGAAGTTAGATGGAGTTAATGGAGTTAGATAGAGTTAATGGAGTTAGATGGAGTTAGATAGCGTTAATGGAGTTAGATGGAGTTAGATAGAGTTAGATAGTTAACCTGTTTGGTATAGGGGGCAGTATTGAGAATTTTGGAAAAAATATGTTCCCATTTTTAACTGCCTCCTACACCAACTCAGAAGCTAGAATATGCATATTATTGTTCAGGTTTGGATAGAAAACACTCTGAATTTTCTAAAACTGTTTGAATGGTGTCTGTGAGTATAACAGAACTCCTATGGCAGGCAAAAACCTGACAAGGCTTCAAGCAGGAAGTACCCTGTCTGACAAGGAGTCGTGCGTCTTACCTCTTTTTATTGAAAAGTAAGGATCTTAGCTGTAACGTGACAATTCCCAGGGCTCCAATAGGCTCTCAGAGCCCGCGAAATAACTGAAGGTTTACGAGGGAACCTCAGGTTGAAATATATTATCGCCTTTTGTAAGTGGATGCTCGGAGGACCTTTCAATGATGCGCGTGCATGAGTCGCTTCTGAGGAGAAATTTTATTCGGCTGTTTAGGCTCAATGCATACTCCCGGTCGGAATATTAACACTTCTCTATGACATAAATGGCATAAAAATTGGTTTTAAACAGCGGTTGACATGCTTCGAAGTACGGTAATGGAATATTTAGACATTTTTGACACGCCAATGCGCCATGCGCGACACCGCGAAGAAGCATTCTAGAACTCACGAACAAAACGTCGCTGTTTGGATATAACGATGGATTATTTGGGACCAAACCAACATTTGTTATTGAAGTAGAAGTCCTGGCAGTGTATTCTGATGAAGAACAAGCAAGGTAAGAACATCTTTCTTATAGGAAATGTGATTTTGGTGGATGCTGACCTGGGTGGGTATCTAAATAGCTAGCCCTGTAATGCCGGGCTATGTACTTAGATTATTGCAAAATGTGCTTCATCCGAAAAGCTATTTTAAAATCGGACATATCGAGTGCATAGAGGGGTAATGTATCTATAATTCTTAAAATAATTGTTATGCTTTTTGTGAACGTTTATCGTGAGTAATTTAGCAAACTGTTAGTAAATTCACCGGAAGTTTGCGGTGGTTATGCTTTTTCTGAACGTCACATGCTAATGTAAAAAGCTGGTTTTTGATATAAATATGAACTTGATTGAACAGACATGCATGTATTGTATAACACAATGTCCTAGGTGTGTCATCTGATGAAGATTATAAAAGGTTAGTGCTGCATTTAGCTGTGGTTTGGGTTTATGTGACATGATATGCTAGCTTGAAAAATGGGTGTCAGATTTTTTCTGGCTGGGCACTCTGCTGACATAATCTAATGTTTTGCTTTTGTTGTAAAGCCTTTTTGAAATCGGACAGTGGGGTTAGATTAACGAGATTCTTGTCTTTAGCTGTGAAATAGTCATATGTTTGAGAAATTGAAGTTATAGCATTTCTAACGATTCAAAAATCGCGCCACTGGATTTCAGTGGCTGTTACGTAGGTGGGACGAGTTCGTCCCACATGTACTAGAGAGGTTAATGGAGTTAGATGGAGTTAATGTAGTTAGATGGAGTTAGATAGTTAATGGAGTTGGAAGGAGTTAGATAGAGTTAGATAGTTAATGGAGTTATATGCAGTTAGATAGTTAATGGAGTTAGATAGTTAATGGAGTTAGATAGTTAATGGAGTTAGATGGAGTTAGATAGTTAATGGAGTTAGATGGAGTTAGATAGTTAATGGAGTTAGATAGTTAATGGAGTTAGATGGAGTTAAATAGAGTTAATGGAGTTAGATAGTTAATGGAGTTAGATAGAGTTAGATAGAGTTAGATAGAGTTCATGGAGTTAGATAGAGTTCATGGAGTTAGTTAGCGTTAATGGAGTTATATGGAGTAAGATAGTTAATGGAGTTAGATAGTTAATGGAGTTAGATAGTTAATGGAGTTAGATGGAGTTAAATAGAGTTAATGGAGTTAGATAGTTAATGGAGTTAGATGGAGTTAGATAGTTAATGGAGTTAGATGGTTAATGGAGTTAGATGGTTAATGGAGTTAGATGGAGTTAAATAGAGTTAATGGAGTTAAATAGAGTTAATGGAGTTATATGGAGTTAGATAGTTAATGGAGTTAGATGGAGTTAAATAGAGTTAATGGAGTTAGATGGAGTTAGATAGTTAATGGAGTTAGATAGTTAATGGAGTTAGATGGAGTTAAATAGAGTTAATGGAGTTAGATGGAGTTAGATAGTTAATGGAGTTATATGGAGTTAGATAGTTAATGGAGTTAGATGGAGTTAAATAGAGTTAATGGAGTTAGATGGAGTTAGATAGTTAATGGAGTTAGATAGAGTTAGATAGAGTTAGATAGAGTTCATGGAGTTAGATAGAGTTCATGGAGTTAGTTAGCGTTAATGGAGTTATATGGAGTAAGATAGTTAATGGAGTTAGATAGTTAATGGAGTTAGATAGTTAATGGAGTTAGATGGAGTTAAATAGAGTTAATGGAGTTAGATAGTTAATGGAGTTAGATGGAGTTAGATAGTTAATGGAGTTAGATGGTTAATGGAGTTAGATGGTTAATGGAGTTAGATGGAGTTAAATAGAGTTAATGGAGTTAGATGGAGTTAGATAGAGTTAATGGAGTTATATGGAGTTAGATAGTTAATGGAGTTAGATGGAGTTAAATAGAGTTAATGGAGTTAGATGGAGTTAGATAGTTAATGGAGTTAGATGGAGTTAAATAGAGTTAATGGAGTTAGATAGTTAATGGAGTTAGATGGAGTTAGATGGAGTTAATGGAGTTAGATGGAGTTAGATAGAGTTAATGGAGTTAGATGGAGTTTGATAGTTAATGGAGTTAGATGGCGCTAGATAGAGTTAATGGAGTTAGATGGAGCTAGATAGAGTTAATGGAGTTATATGGAGTTAGATAGAGTTAGATAGTTAATGGAGTTATATGGAGTTAGATAGAGTTAATGGAGTTAGATGGAGTTATATGGAGTTAGATGGAGTTAATGGAGTTATATGGAGTTAGATGGAGTTAATGGAGTTATATGGAGTTAGATAGTTAATGGAGTTAGATGGAGTTAATGGAGTTATATGGAGTTAGATAGTTAATGGAGTTATATGGAGTTAGATAGTTAATGGAGTTAGATGGAGTTAATGGAGTTATATGGAGTTAGATAGTTAATGGAGTTATATGGAGTTAGATAGTTGATGGAGTTAGATAGTTAATGGAGTTAGATAGTTAATGGAGTTAGATGGAGTTAGATAGTTAATGGAGTTAGATGGAGTTAGATAGTTAATGGAGTTAGATAGTTAATGGAGTTAGATGGAGTTAAATAGAGTTAATGGAGTTAGATGGAGTTAGATAGTTAATGGAGTTAGATAGAGTTAGATAGAGTTAGATAGAGTTCATGGAGTTAGATAGAGTTCATGGAGTTAGTTAGCGTTAATGGAGTTATATGGAGTAAGATAGTTAATGGAGTTAGATAGTTAATGGAGTTAGATAGTTAATGGAGTTAGATGGAGTTAAATAGAGTTAATGGAGTTAGATAGTTAATGGAGTTAGATGGAGTTAGATAGTTAATGGAGTTAGATGGTTAATGGAGTTAGATGGAGTTAAATAGAGTTAATGGAGTTAAATAGAGTTAATGGAGTTAGATGGAGTTAGATAGAGTTAATGGAGTTATATGGAGTTAGATAGTTAATGGAGTTAGATAGTTAATGGAGTTAGATGGAGTTAAATAGAGTTAATGGAGTTAGATAGTTAATGGAGTTAGATGGAGTTAGATAGTTAATGGAGTTAGATGGTTAATGGAGTTAGATGGTTAATGGAGTTAGATGGAGTTAAATAGAGTTAATGGAGTTAGATGGAGTTAGATAGAGTTAATGGAGTTATATGGAGTTAGATAGTTAATGGAGTTAGATGGAGTTAAATAGAGTTAATGGAGTTAGATGGAGTTAGATAGTTAATGGAGTTAGATGGAGTTAAATAGAGTTAATGGAGTTAGATGGAGTTAGATAGTTAATGGAGTTAGATGGAGTTAATGGAGTTAGATGGAGTTAGATAGAGTTAATGGAGTTAGATGGAGTTTGATAGTTAATGGAGTTAGATGGCGCTAGATAGAGTTAATGGAGTTAGATGGAGCTAGATAGAGTTAATGGAGTTATATGGAGTTAGCTAGAGTTAGATAGTTAATGGAGTTATATGGAGTTAGATAGAGTTAATGGAGTTAGATGGAGTTATATGGAGTTAGATGGAGTTAATGGAGTTATATGGAGTTAGATGGAGTTAATGGAGTTATATGGAGTTAGATAGTTAATGGAGTTAGATGGAGTTAATGGAGTTATATGGAGTTAGATAGTTAATGGAGTTATATGGAGTTAGATAGTTAATGGAGTTAGATGGAGTTAATGGAGTTATATGGAGTTAGATAGTTAATGGAGTTATATGGAGTTAGATAGTTGATGGAGTTAGATGGAGTTAATGGAGTTATATGGAGTTAGATAGTTAATGGAGTTATATGGAGTTAGATAGTTAATGGAGTTGGATGGAGTTAGATGGAGTTAATGGAGTTAGATAGTTAATGGAGTTATATGGAGGTGGAAATGATGAGTTTGGTAGAGCCGAACATCTTTCTGTGTTCTCTTGATAATATCATTCATAGCAGGCAAGCCTCCATGAGATATGCATGATATGAGCATCTTCATACTATTATTGGAGAGAAACAGTGGTGCTTCACTGCAAAAACAATTGACTTGCTTAAGTATCAAATACAGGTCCCCAAACAGGCTGAGACCAAGACACGTTTTGCATTTTGATTACATACAGTGTATGTGAATCTCTGGAGTGTCTATTTTCCTGTGTCTATGTGTCCCTACTCCTTTTTCGCCATCTCCATATCTGTGTGTGAGAGTGTGTGTGTGTGTTTGCTGCCCACAGGGGAATCTCATTCCCCTGTTGTGATATTCAGCAGTGATGCAGATGTAACCCAGCCAGACTGCCTGGGCAGACAGTCATCCACCCTGACAGAGGACCGGAGCTCTGACATCATCCCATCAGAGCGCCAGTCAACACCCCCAGGGGAAGCACGATTAGATGAATAAAGAGATAGAGAGGTAGAGGGAGGGAAAGAAAGGGCTGACAAAGGGAGGGATGGTAAGTAAAGGGTTAATAGATCAATTAGATCAAGGGAGGAAGAGAGACTGCATGAGAGGCAGCGAGAGACAGTGAGAAAGAATGAGAGATGGAGAGATGGATTGAGAGGAGGCCGGGTTGGTGTTGTAGAGGGCAGCATGATGGAGGGAGGACATGGAGGTGAGGTGGAGTGGGAGTGAGGGGTGGGTTCTAATGATGGGAGAGGGGGTGGAGTGGTGAAAACATGAGAGATGAGTTGTATCCATAAACATACAGTATATGGGCATGCTGATCATACAACACCCCAGGAGAGCAGTGCAACACAAGCACAGGTCCCCAGGCTGTGAAGGATGAGGCCTGAGCTCTGGTGTCAGCCCACTCAGCGCAAATCAGCAGGCCACCTCCCTCCGCTCCAGCTTAATACAACTAATGGAGCCATCTACTATATGTTGTCCAGCTAACTGCTGTTTGAATACTACTGAGTTTTCCTGATTGGTTGGTACCTCTGTGAATGCTGGTAGATGCTTCAACTGATCTTTAAACTCCCTCTTATTGCACAAACACTAATAAACTAAAGAGATGGTAGTGATGTCATTTCCTCCTCATATCTCACTTAGATATTGATTAAGGTGAATTTATGCTGCGCTTTTTTCCACACAGGACTTCCGAAGCAGATTTCTCACTGTTTTTCATCAGATTATAGAACTGTGCTTTCCTTTAATCAACTTTGTGTTCCGACTCAAACGTCTCAGCAAGGCATGGTGAATGACTTCCTGAGACAGAGCTGACATTTTATCAAAATAGCTCTTTTGTGCTGACCTATATTGCTGTTCCCAGCCAATCAAGTTTCCCTGAGCTAGCTCCAGAGGCGGCCATGGAGACCGTTGCCAAGCCAGAAGAGTAATTATAAGTTTTGACTCAGTTTGATTACAGGCCAGATGAAGAAACTCTGGCTCCTAGGAGTTGGTGGTCCAGGCTCAAAGAGCATGGAGCGTTGAGCTCCTTATTTACGTGTTCTCTGTGTGTCTGTGTGTCTGGGGGCTAGCACTGTCATGCTACAGCAGATTTGATTTCTGAGATGGTAATGATATTGAGCTGCCATGATAAAACTCTGTAGCTACTGCATGTTGGTGGGAGGGTCAGTCCAGTGACTCCAGTCAGCCGTGAGGCTTAAGGCCTCTGACAGAATGGACCTCAGCCACCAGTGCATGACTCAATGACCACAACTTCAATAACCAGCTTTAAGGTATAGCCTACAGAATACTGTATTCACTCTTTGGACCGAGTCTTTACAATAAAAACACTTTCTGGATCAGATATCATATCTGTAAGAATGGCATCGTCAGAGAACAGTACAATGCTCAATAGAAGCAGCTGCAGTAGCATGCTTTAGAGTCAGACAACATTGGGGTTAGACTACTTTGTGGAGCATCACTAATCTCTCAGCACAACTTTTTCCAGACTACTAATATTTACAAATGACTTCCAGGATAATTTCATTGTTTTCCTCCCTCATCTCCTTGTGGATAGAGCTTGGTTATCACTGGCTTTAGAGTTGTGCTGTAACACTATGATTAGTTTCTAATTGAGCTGCCATAGCAAAAGAAACAGAGATTACGCTGCCTCTAGTTTATGCTTCTCACGAAGCTTTGATTACCTGCTTCTAAGCATCTGAGTGCACACTCCTGTCTCCTGAGAATGAGCCAAGGCATATCATTCTCCATCCATCTGAATAAAGATTCTCTCTCTGCCCAAAATAGATAATATTCCGTTGTACTCAGTTCTACAGGGATAAACAAGACTGGTCTCACGGATGCAGCAGAACATATTCTCCATTTGAGAGAATGATTAACCTTCCCTCTCCACCAATGACCCCCTGTCTATGCAAGGACATCCTATTCTAATATACAGTAAGGTGTGTGTATGGACGGAGGGTATATGCTTTGTCTGTCAATGTCAGTTTCCACCCTTTCATCTGATCCTGTATGTGTATTTATTCATCTCATTGACCTGTATGTGTCTAGGCATCTGAATGGTTCCATTTGTCTTTGAGTGAATACTTCTGTCTTTTTAGCAGTGAGTGTACATTTCTCTAGCAACCTGAGAGCAAAGGTTTCTCTCTTTGTCTGACAGCATATGTGTGCTCTCTCTCTCTATCACACACACACACACACACACACACACACACCACACACCACACACCACACACACACACACACACACACACACACACACACACACACACACACACACACACACACACACACACACACACACACACACACACACACAGGGATCATCCATTTCCATCATCTTCAGTCTGCTGGGATCCATCATAAGGCCAGGGGCAGGCAAGGCAGGGGCAGACAAGGCAGGGGCAGATAAGGCAGGGGCAGGCAAGGCAGGGGCAGGCAAGGCAGGGGCAGACAAGGCAGGGACAGACAAGGCAGGGGCAGGCAAGGCAGGGGCAGACAAGGCAGGGGCAGGCAAGGCAGGGGCAGACAAGGCAGGGGCAGACAAGGCAGGGGCAGACAAGGCAGGGACAGACAAGGCAGGGGCAGGCAAGGCAGGGGCAGACAAGGCAGGGGCAGGCAAGGCAGGGGCAGGCAAGGCAGGGGCAGACAAGGCAGGGGCAGGCAAGGCAGGGACAGGCAAGGCAGGGGCAGGCAAGGCAGGGGCAGACAAAGCAGGGGCAGGCAAGGCAGGGGCAGGCAAGGCAGGGGCAGGCAAGGCAGGGGCAGACAAGGCAGGGGCAGGTAAGGCAGGGGCAGACAAGGCAGGGGCAGGCAAGGCAGGGACAGGCAAGGCAGGGGCAGGCAAGGCAAGGGCAGACAAGGCAGGGGCAGACAAGGCAGGGGCAGGCAAGGCAGGGGCAGGCAAGGCAGGGGCAGACAAGGCAGGGGCAGGCAAGGCAGGGGCAGACAAAGCAGGGGCAGGCAAGGCAGGGGCAGGCAAGGCAGGGGCAGGCAAGGCAGGGGCAGACAAGGCAGGGGCAGGGGCAAGCAAGGCAGGGGCAGGCAAGGCAGGGGCAGGCAAGGCAGGGGCAGACAAGGCAGGGGCAGACAAGGCAGGGCCACTGGGACCCACACAGGGGTAACTAGAGAGACTGAGAGATGGACAGAGATGATGATGGAAAGTGGTTATTCATTGTGGAAGGACAATAGACAAGTTGTGCCTCACACCAGATCGCTGTGATTACAGACTGGTGTTTAACAGGTATCCGGCCAGGAAGAGGGAGAAGATGAGCATGCAGGCATGCCTCCACACCGTGACTGCAATGTAGGCTTTTCAAAGCTGAACAGGTCATAACCGTGGCATGACCGTGAAATACAATTAGCATGACCACGACAGGACAAACCCACAGGCCAATACAGCACAATAGCGTTCCTTCAGAACAAAATTCGTATGTATTCTGACCGCTGCATAGAACTCCATCTACCATCGTTCATATTTTGTTACTTTTAGAACTCAGTACAAAGGAAATGTGGAAATTCCAGGAGGCATTACAAATGGTATTGAAATCATAAGATGCAGTACAAAATAGTCTACATCAGAGAAATTCAGTGAAAACGAACTATCGTCTGATGAATATAAGAGCTGTTCTATTGCTCATCTGGGACAGAAATGTACTGAACGCTACCATGAAAAAGCACTCACTACTACACCATCTTACACAGTAGGACTCCTTACCCAATAATAGGGATTTATGTACAGTCCACTACCCATGAGGGACAGGAGGCAAGCAAAGCACTCAAGTCCTGAGAACGTTTTAGGTGATAACACGGCAGCCTATCTAGCTGTTAGCTCACCACAAGAGTTGCTCTGGTTCCTATTTCCTGTTAGCGTGTTTGTCTCTGACAGCTGTTGGGGAATGCATATGGAGTCGGTGGCAGAAGAAGGGTTAGCATATTTTTAGACAGGCATTTCACACGGGGGGACCACACTCCTGAATAATGAGTCCGCCCCCACCATGCTCCCTGCTGAGGAATGCAGATCAAACCCTCTTCGAGCTGGCGAGGAAGAGAGGGAGGCAAACAGGCTAACCAGGGTGAGGCAAGATGAGAGGGATCATGAAAAGAACAAGGGAGCATGAAAAAGGAAAGCTGGAAAAACTGAGGAAACAAAGCCAAAGCTGACTTAGAATGGCAAAAGTAAACAAACACGTTGCGGTAAGGCTAGGACCAATGAAGTGGGACAGGATGTAGACACATAGTTAACACTTGATGAAAGGACATTCTAGTGTTATTACCTGCTAATTCCTATTTCAACCATGAGAGGGAATTGGGGAATGGTTGATTGGCTGGGATCAGAGACATGGTGAGCAGAAGCTTGTTGAATATGTAATAAAGCTCATTACTTCCTGCTACCTTCTCAGAGTGACTATATCTAATCCTGATACTAATGTACTAACTCCGGACTCTCACAGCAGCAAGACACTGAAACCAACCAATCAGATGCTTCTGTCAGACATCCAATTACAGCGTCCCCATTGGGTCGCTATAGGCTCCCTCTCACTGTGAATCATGCCGATCACACAGCAGCTTCAAAACTGGACCACAAGGATCTGCTCTGAACCTCTGAACATAACACACACTGCTGAGAAGTCTACACCAACTATTTTCCTTCAATCTCTCTTATCTCACTTCACCAGGGCTTTATCTCCCAACTCACTCACGCTTTCTTTCTTTCTTCCTTTCTTTGTTTCACACTCTCTCTCTTTCTCTTCCTTTCACTCTTTTGTTCGTAGGCTGGCTGGTACCTTGATTTGTCCGGTGGAGTTGAGTTTTCTTGGCATGCTGGTGCTTCCTGTAGATCTGGGAGGTTGGCGAAGTCATCTTGTTCAGCCAGCCCGATCGCTAGAGACAGAACAACCATCTTCCCCTCGCTGCTCCACACAACACACACACACACACACACACACACACACACAACAACACACACACACACACAACGAGTACAGAGACAGAGTAGAGACAGGTAGTTCAAAAAACTGTAAAGAGGAGAGGAAGGTCAAGGTGATATTGATTGGTGAAACATTTACATATTATCACTTGGATTGATACAAAACCTCATCCTTAAAACATTTAATTGAACCCAAGCTGTTGTAGACACAGATTGTTTACTTTCTGTGAGCTTGGAAGTGTACCGTGTTACAGGCTTTAGTCATATTGAAGTATGCTTAAGTCTGAAAGGGCCAGGCACACAGTGCTCTTAACAAGCAAACATTCACACACTCCTTCTCTCTCTCTCACACACACACAGACACACACACACACACACACACACTCACACACACACACTCACACACACTCAACACAACACACCACACACACACACACACACACACACACACACACACACACACACACACACACACACACACACACACACACACACACACACACACACACACACACACACACACACACACACACGCAGCTTCCCCTAAGGGATCCTCTTCCCCGGATTGTGTAAAGCTGTGAGGTGAGTCACTGTTTCCCTGGACCCTGTCCTGTCTAACTCTTTCCATCATTCTCTTCCTTCCCTCACAGGGCCTTTACATAACACATTCCTGACCCCTGTTCAACAAAACCCACTCTGACCCTCACTGTTCTCTAATCATCTTCGGTCTTCCTGCACAAGAATATCACAACATATTGTCTTTGGGGGACAAACTGGTAGTGTGTAGTTAATAGTAGTAGTAATCATATTTTAGTGCAGTCTGTGAGGAGGCTGAAGATGTTTTGCTCCATGTCCAGCTACCTAAATGACACATGGAGTCTGTGCATCATACAGCTATTCATCACGATGTAAAAATGTATTAGCATTCATCCTGCTTGTGCTTTTCCTCCCTCTTATAGCAGTTTCTCTTTCCCTCCATCTTTGACCCAAATATTTTATTTTCATGTAATTTCTATTTCTGCCATTCTACAGTCTCTCTCTCTCTCTCTCTCTCTCAAAATGACATTTATCAAAAGAACACGACCGCCTGCAAAAAGATTAACGCAACCATACTGATGTCTTGAGTCGAAGCAGACAAACCAGAAATGCTGTCTGTGTTTTAAAATCCAAGTAGATCAATACACGTTCTTTACAGTCACTAAATCATGATGATCAAAATAAAGTACTATCCAAGGTGGTAGTTCACCAAACCATTTCATTCACGTTAAATCAAATATCCTTCCTGATGAAAAAAAAAATACATTATGTGCAGGATTCATTCATCGGTATCATCACAATCCAATTCCATGTATTCAATACAAAGGTTGGTTTGCTCATAGTTTTGCAGACTTTCCATTGGAGCACAGAAACACAATAAGGAAAGGTGAATACAATAGAGGAACACAACTCCTATGAATTTATAGGCCTAAATCCACACCAAAGCAAAGCTCTATCATGGAAGGTCACAATGTTGGAGAAAAAAGTAACCCAAATTCATTCTCTGTATCTCTGCATATCCGCAATATAAAAAAATCATAACAATTAGACAGTCCGCATTGCCTAGATCTTTCCATTACCTAGCTCTTTCCACCTCTTCCCATCCTCCCATCCCTCAGAGCCTGGTCCCAGTCCAGAAAGAATCATGTTTACAGGGACTGTGGGCAAGGCCACCTCTCCCTCCATGTTCCACATATCTGCCCTGCCTTTATTGAGCGATGATTCAGTGAGGTGGTCACTGGTCTGGGGCCTGTGTTAATGGGCCAGAGAGACTCAAGTGAAGGGCAGGGTGTTTCGGGGTGTCCGCAGGCTGCCCTACACAGCCTCAGACATCCATCATCGTCCACACACACAGGAGGAGAAGGAATCAATGTTTTGTTTACCAAACAAATGGTTCATCCCCAGCCAATCATTTCAATACCAGATTCATTGGAAAATCGGTGACACCATGAAATGTGTCAGGAGATTCTGGCCTCCAGATCGCTCCTCCACCTACAGTAGATCTACTCTCTCCAATATGCTGTGAGGGGTCTGTGAAGTACTGAAGTTCTGCTGACTGCAGGGTAATACAAATAAAAGTTTTACTGTTTTGTACAGTGGTTGATGACTAATTATTCTGGGAACCTTAAAGTGTACGGTGAAAAGTACATTTAGTGGTACATTTGGTGGTACATTTGTCACATTTAGCTTTATCATAGAATATTGTAAAAGTTATAGCTAAATTGAATTAGGAAGTGGTTGGTTTTCATCCATATCCACACAGTGAATTGAACTCTCTCTCCACCTCAACAACTCCTCCTCGTCTCCTTGGGTTTAACCTTCATCCTATACCCCCTCTTTCCATCTTTCACACACTACTCCTCTCTACCTTTATCTCTCTCTCTATCTAATAGTGACAGTCCATCGTGGGAGTAATGATGCTGTAGACAGGAGATCAATGCAATGTAGAGTTTCTACATGCTGCTGCTTAACCCCTGCACCTATGTTGATGCACACAGGCTATACATGTGATATATATATATATACACACAGACACACACACACACACACACACACACACACACACACACACACACACACACACACACACACACAGTAAAGACTTCAGAGTATGGTATGCAGCTGCAGCATAATTATTAGCTCAAATAGTTTGTCCCCTACCCTCAGGTAGACAAGTGTGACCTATGCAAAGATAATGACAGACACTAAAGACACTGAAGGGCATACAGACAGAGTAACCAAGAACAATGCATCAATTACACAACATATTAAAGTAATGCCCAAAGACAAGAAGTTAAAATATGTCATTACAGCTATAGTACATGGCTTAGGCTTGGCATTTTGGGAGTGAATCTTACAGTATATGAAACTCTTTAGGACTATTACCTGAGGAGAAGGGGGGAGATTTGATATAATAAGGACAACACAGTGAGGTTAAGAAAGCCCATAGAGACAGACAGAGGACAGTGCAGACAGGTTCAGAATAGAACCAAGAGCAGAATCTAGAACATTCCCAGATCAGCAGACTCACAGGAAAGACTTGACATCCAGTCCTCTGTTGCGGATCTGTCCCATCATGTGGTCCCAGCTGCCTGGGTTGGACCTGGAGCGTCCTCCTCCTGCTCCTCTGTACCGGGAAGCACCTGTCCCCGCCGGACTCCCCCGCACCCCCCGCGGGCCTCCCCGGTGCCCCCCGCCCCCGGGCCCTGTGTGCAGCTGGCCCAGGCTCTGGGAGGTGGCTGGGGGGTCATTGGGGCCTGGAGGGGGCTGGTGGCTGAGAGGCTGCTGGAGACTCTGCTGTCGCACCAGGGGACGAGGACGGGCTGCTGCAGAGGATGGAATGTGCTCCAGGGTAGAGGCGGCTGAGAGGGAGGGGTCCCCAAAACTGACCAGACAGAGTAGCAAGGGAAGAGAGGGTAACAAGGGTTTTGCAGGGGTTGCACGTGAGAGAAGAGGGAAGGAGAGGGACAGATGAGAAGGATAGTGGTAACCAGAGAGATAGACAGAAGAGATACATAATTGGAAAATAGGAGATACAGAGGGAGAGTGATGGTGTGAGTACAATACAAGTACCAGAGGGAACAAAAATGAGGACGGGCCCAGAGAGTTCAACATAGACAAAGGAGGGTATGGAGAGATGAAAAACAGGAAATAGAGCATTGTCAGGTTAAATCAGTTTAGCAGTAGTCATACAGTTGTAGAAGATGCTTGTATGTGAGTGTCTGACAGTCTGTGGGTAGGCTTGTGTTTTTGACAGTGCTCAGCCCAACACCAAACAGATGCTAACAGCCTTTATCTCTATTTTCCTCCATCCACTGCTCTTACCCTTTTCATGTCACTTTTCTCCCTGATTTACCTTGACCTCTTCCTCCTCCTTTGTATCCATCTTTTTTTCATCCCATGAATCTGTCCTCCTCTACCCCATGATGACATTACACTAGCCTCCTAGCTACCTCTCACACTATGCTGCTTCTCTTAGGTCAACAGGTCTTTGTTAGCTCTATTCATCTTGCCTGCCTTACCCACCAGTTCAACCCATTCCTCTGATCAAACAACCCTCTCCCCTCCCTCAAACCCCTCTGTCTTTCTAATCATCCACCTGCTTTTACACTAGTTTAATAGTGCTTCCCTACTCTCCCCCTTCAATTTCTGCCCTTCATGACTACTGTAAGCTCTGGCTAAACAGCCTCTGTCTTAGGCTAGTGCAGCGCTGGAGGATTTACAGCCTTTGGCTGTGTTGGCTGTGCTCTTCAGTGGGCCCTGGGCTAGCTCCACAGCGCTGTAGTAATTCTACTGGAGAGCACCAGAGGCAGGCCCCCGAGGGGAGGGATTTGTGGACCAGATTAATACCAGTCATACTTCAGCATTTTGCCCCCCCCCCCCCACTTCCCACATGGCCTTTCAGATAGCTCACATACAGCTCAGGACAATGTGTTGACTGAAGATGGGCTGTGGTTAGTGAGAATGAGTGTTACAGTCATTATATGAATGGTCAGTGGGTATGGAAGTGTCTTGGGATGGGCTTATGGAATGTGCTAATAGCGATTACAGCACATTTGATGAGTGTACGGACGTTGCTTTAAACATTCCAGAAAATCTACAAGTGCCATCAGATTTGATTGGATTGTATATAATATAAGACATTAGGTTGGTTTGATTGAAGTTCATCAGTATCATGCTTTCCCACTCTCTCTGTTCACCTGTATCACCACTGCCTAAATCATCCCTCTCACTCATCTCATCCAAAGTATTATCATTGGACCTTTCATATGGAATAAAGAATCTAAAGAATGAGGTAGGGAAGAAATAATATGGATGGATGCATTAAGTATGAAAGATAGGGATACGCTTACAAGCTATCAGTGACAAGAGAAAAATATAACAATATAAATAATAAATGTGACTCAGAGATAGAAGTGTATCTATGAAAGCAGCAGGTCATAGATAGCAACATCAAATAAAAGTCTTTCAATAAAATAATTCCACTCTGCTCCTCCAACAATGATGCATTCAGTGCTAAGCTGCAGTATGCGCCACATCAGCTGCAGTATGCACCACATCAGCTGCAGTATGCGCCACATCAGCTGCAGTATGCGCCACATCAGCTGCAGTATGCGCCACATCAGCTGCAGTATGCGCCACATCAGCTGCAGTATGCGCCACATCAGCTGCAGTATGCGCCACATCAGCTGCAGTATGCGCCACATCAGCTGCAGTATGCGCCACATCAACTGCAGTATGCGCTACATCAGCTGCAGTATGCGCCACATCAGCTGCAGTATGCGCCTCATTTTATAGTCCAACAAATATTTTTGTCATAACTGACAGAATGATTCATCAATAAATCTGGATGGAATACGTGGCATAGGGCCAGCCAGACATCTGGGAGTCCAATTCACACAGAAATACATTTCTCCTGTGTCATAAATTTGTCTTAGGCTTTTTACAGCTCCTACCCACATACCTGCAAGCTCAACACCTAATTCTTTCACTGTACATTTCTCTACTATTTCAATACCTCTATTGTCCAAGGTTGAATACATTCAACTGCAAATAGATATTTCATTTGTCTCTCTGCGTGTATAGTAAATGACTTACCTACCCTGTCATTCAAATGGACAGGCAGGCTATTTGCCCTTCTATCTGCTGCCTGTATCCTCCCCCTGCTGACTTAAGGAGGGCTTCTCAGATATCTCCTACCCAGAAAGTCAATTAAACTGACTAAAAACCTTGAGAGATTTGTAATTAAAGAGCCTTGAGGAGGGGTAGAGGTAGTGAGAGGGGAGAGGGAGACATATCTTATAGCAGAAACAGAGACACACATGGCTACCTTAAATTAGAAACCAATTACAGACCAGAAATGGGGAAAAAGTTAGATTTGATTAGGAGGAGGTAAAAAGTAGAGGAGTGAAGAAGGCAGGTAAAGAGGGAAATGGATTTTGACTGAAAGTGTTAAAATGGTAATACACTCTTAGAAAAAAAGGAATATTTGGCTGTCCCCATAGGAGAACCCAATTAGTTCCAAGTAGAAACCTTTTTGGTTCCAGGTAGAACCATTTAGAGTTCCATGTAGAACCCTCTACGGAAAGGGTTCTACTGCATATGGAACCCAAAAGGGTTCTACCTGGAACCAAAAGGGTTCTTCAAAGGGGTTCTCCTATGGGGACAGCCAAAGAACCGTTTTAGGTTCTAGATAGTACCTTTTTTTCTAAGAGTGTACATGAGGAGAGTTTCAGGTGTCTTAAGAACGGCCCTGCTATAAGATTCCAAATAAAAAAGTAGATATTTAGTGGTCTAATACAGTGATGAAGCAGTGTAACTTTTGGTATTTGTTTGTGAGAGAGGATGTTCTCTTTAGTCAACAGAGCCTTACCATGACAACATATTCCCATGTGTCAGAAAATGTCAGTACAAGCACTCACATTTTCAGCTCATTATTTCCTTCAATAGTTTCTTCCCTCTTTCCATCCATTCTTCCTTTCATAAATCTCTGCACTTCCGAATGCAGCATATATCACATATAAGCCTTACTGCTTCTGACTGCAGTCCCCCAAACCATCCATACCATGCCTCTGTGCTGCTCAGCTATACCCCCCCCCCCCCCCCCCCCCCCCCATGCGTGACCTCATGCCCAGCCAACCCATCTCACTCATGTCACTCACTTTCTGGGCCTCAGGCCTCCGGCGTGCATGTGGCTCTGGACCGTCTGCCAGCGCCCAGCCTTGCTGCCAGGGCCCAGCCCCGTCACTATGCTTCTCACGCTGTCACTGCGACTGGGACCTGCCCCGCTCCCACACCCAGCCCCGCCCACATCCCCCTTCTCCACCCCACTGAGAGACAGGGGGCACCAGATAGACAGACAGACACAGACATAAAGTAGAGAGAGAGACAGACGGAGGAGAGAGAGACAGAGAAAGAGAGAGAGAGGTGGATAGTAACAGTAGCATCAGTGAGGTAGAACAACCCGGAAAGTGAACCACACAGCAGAATAACATTAGGATGGGGTAGTGTTATCAATCCAGCTACAGGTTTCCAATACAGAGGAGTAGCAGCCAGCCGCGAGGATCCAGCAAGTCAAATGCTGTGCTGCTGCTGGGTTAGCAGGAGGGAGATGGGCTGAGATTCACTGTATATATCTGTCTGAACCAGATGGGAAGAGTGACAGAGTGGTGTGTGTTTGGGTGCAGAAGGACTGAGACAGACAGATGCTGGCTGTGATTTGAGTACCTGTCAGTTAGACTGACTGGCCATTCTGCAGCTTTCCTTTATACTGCACATTAAATATACATGACCAAATGGATTATTCTATCAAGGACTTCATGGTGTTTGCAATAAAACTGAGGGGGTCATGATCATTGAATTATGTAAGCTATCTATGGCCTCTTTCCATTTTAAAAGAAACAGTTGATCTACTTTGTTATGTACAGTAGGATCTACAACGTTAAATGAAACAGATAGGTTTGATTGAAAGATTATGGTGTGTGTAATGACATTGTTGGAGTGAGTGGCTCGAAAGCCTCTAGTAATACATTGTAGTGTATAGCAGTTAATCAGCACAGTGAATCTGTTGAGTACACACTTCATTCCTCTCCCGCGTAACCCAGAGCAGCACAAGCAGCCGTAACCTAGACAACGTCACAGAGACAACAGCAGACAGACGAGACAGTTTCACTACATGGTCACTACACTCAGTGGAGACACACAAGACACAGTCAGAGAACACAGCTGCTGGCCGAGAGGGGAAACACTTTAGACAGAGGATATGTACGTCCAGCCTGCAACAGTTCTACAGTGAGCATGGGGTAGGGGTAGGGATGGAGTTGACCATTTAGGGAGATTTAATGTAAGTTATATTTAGCTTATGCACAGGGCTTCCCATCCCTTGCTCAAGACCTCGTCACATGACGGTGAAAAGGGCAAACATTTGACTGGATCTCAAAAAGGGATCAATGGATCCTAGCAGGTTCACTGTATCACAGCCCATGAACTCTAAAGACAATACACCCACTGAGAATAAACCCCCTCTTTATATTTTCTCTGGTAAGCTATAAAATAAAATAAAAAATGACTTTCTCAGTGCAGGAAAAACATCAATGACATTAGAGCCTTTAGTGATTAATGTACTGTACAGCTATAGAGTAACTGGTGTGTCCAGAGGGCTCAGGTGGTCTGACTAAGGAGAGGCAGCCTTATAGCACCTGGTGGTGGAGGTGGTGGTGGTGGTGGTAGTGACACAAAACCACGAGGCACAACGAGAGTGAGGAGAGGTGATTAGGGAACAACACAGGACTCCTATAGAATGTGACAAAAAAACGACAACAGCAAAAACTAGGAGCAAAAGCCCAAAACAACGGTCAACCCTCGATGACAGAGCTGAGGGGCCGGTTTAAACCGAGGGCAATGGGTTTACGGTTAATACCCTTAAGATTAGGGGATGGTTGGTTAGTTGGTTGGTTTCAGTGGAAAGGTGGGTATTGGGCTGTGTGAGTGGGATCTATAAAGGGTTTCTGCTCAGATGGTTTGAGGGTTGTCCGTCTCCATGGTAGCACTCCATGGGCTGGAGGTGAAGGGTTAGAGGTTAAGGGTTAGTGAGGCTGGCAGGGCTGTAAGGAATAGGGGGCTTTTCAAATGTTGGTTGGTTGGTTGATATATAGGTAAATGTTGGCATTTAGGTAAAAGTTTCTGTATGTAAAGTTTCAGTATGTTCAGTTTCAGTATGTTCAGTTTCAGTATGTTCCGTTTCAGTATGTTCCGTTTCTGTATGTCTATATTGTGTGTATTTTAAAGATTCCTGTTACATATTCATGTGTCCAGATGGGAAAGGCTAGTATAATGAATAGTGTGTTTATAGTGTTTATGGTGGGGGGCAGCTTCAGACATGATCTGCATCTATTAGTGTCTCCATCCAATTAATATTTGATCTGTCCTGGTAACACCACTAGAGACAACCCCCTCTGCATCCCAAATGGCTCCCTATTCCCTATGTAGTGCACTACCTTTGACCAGAGGGAATAGGGTCAAATTTGCGACGCACCTGAGATGAAGATCAGAGGGCTGGAGGGAGACAAGGCTGACCTCACGCCTGGCCATCCCTATACTGATGTCAGTCACCTCTAAGGTGAGGCAAGTAGAAACATCCTAGTGGCAGCCCTGTACAACTCAATCTAGTTCTGCATGACCAACAATGCATACTAAATAGCTTTACCTTTCAGACCCTGTTGGCTGCAGCAAAAGGAATTACTAATGCCAATCAACGGAACTCTCCCAAGACAGAAGATACTGTATGTAAGATGTGCATGTTATGTGGATAACATCACTTAATAATGCTGTTTGGCCCCCTTAGGCTATTACATTTGACCTTAGCAATGACCTTTACCAGGACATATGCATTAGGTTATGCCTTGGGTTCAGAGCTACTGTTTGGCAAATGAGCTAATTGTGTAGAATATAAAGCGCATACTTTGCGCATCATGTAGCTCTTACATGTATGTCCGGCAGAGAGAAATGCATGCAAGTGGACTAGGGTGGCATGTTCCTATGTAGACAATGTACTGTGTCTTTGGATGCATATTTTGTGTGCAATGTTTGTCTGTTCCTAGAATGTCGTGTTGTTCTAGTGAGTCAGTCTGAGGGGGTTGTGGAGGGTTGGGGGTACGGGGGCACAGAACTCAATGTGAGAGGCTTGGCTCCCCCGCTTCGTTACAGCCCTGCACAGAGAGAGGGGTCCCTTACCAGCCGCGACCGAGACTCACTTGGGCGTGAGGCGAGGGTCTCCATACGGGGCATAGGGGGACATGTTTAAGAGGAACTCCTTGGGCGGGTAGGAGCTCCATCTCTGCTGCACGTTGCTGCTGTCATTGTTATTCCAAAAGTCCCTGTCTAGATCACTGCGGCCAGAGAGAGAGACAGGTAAGAGCAGTACAGCCAATCACAGTGGAGTAGGAGGGAGGAGTTTCAGGGATAGAAAGAAAGATAGGTCAGAGCAGCAGAGCCAATCACAGTGGAGCAAAGTGAAGGATGTTTCTTGGAGAGACAGGATAGGGAAACAACCTTAGTTTAATAGGTGAATGAGAGAAATGTCAATCCAGGAAATAGAGATACACCTCTAATATTTGTAGAAAATAATTGGGAAATACATTAGGGGTAGTGGGTCCTGCACAGGGCCGGACTACCACATTAGGGGTAGGGGCCCTGGGGCACCGACCTCCGGGGGCCCCCATTTCTGAAATGAGCTAACTTACTACATTTCAACACATTTTTCCATGGTGCAGAGAGAAAACCTTTACCTTCTCCCACAGGACCACTGTGCCCACCCACACCTCCCACCACATGACAGTTGCACCGACCCACAGGTACCGGGAGCACCTTGAAGGCATAGAGAGCATTTCGGGGTTGGATTCATTTTCATTTGGAATAGTCTGCGCAGGGTAAGATAAGATCTGTGGACAAAATTAAAATGGATATTCTGATAATTAGGATTTCTAGAAGAGAGATTTACAGATCAGTTAATTTCAGTGAATGAAGGTCGATTGGCAGGGGCTTCTAAAATGCTTTTAAGAAATGCAAGTATAGATCAGAAAACAGTCCCCTGGGTTTAGGCCGGTTCTCAAAAATGTTGCGGAGGGGGTGAGTTGGTTGTGTTTTGCCCCAGGGGACATCATATGCTCGCATGGCAGAGCGAAGTTGCAAATAAAAGGAGAAGGATTTGCCCGGTAAATTAAAAGTTGTTTGTCATTTCTGACACCGAGTCATTTCTGACCAGAGAGCCATGGGTAATAAATCTATATCAAGAACTTTGTTGAACAGGTCCTTTGAAGTGAATATAAAGTTGACAAGAGAAAAATGTAAAATTTCCATAGGAGGGATTCATAATTCTACATTAAATCGTCAACTGCCACCTCATTTGCCCATTTTCCACACAGTGCCACCGAGGTAAGATGCTGGTCTCTGCCCCCTGTCTGCCCAGATCTGTCTAGCCTGTACTCCCAAACTGCAATTCCACACATTTTGATATCGTATTCTATCTGGGGCCCCCCCAATTTAACAAAAAAAAATTGGGTTAGGGGCCCCCTGGAGGTCAGGGGCCTAGGGGCACGTGCCCGTTCGGTAATCCGGCCCTGGCCCTGCATTTATAAAAGTAATTCCATTATAATGTTCCTAATAGAGTTTCAGAGGAAAACATGTATGTCTTTGAAAAGAAAGTAGGAAAACAAGTGAAAAGTCTATCGGTAAAAAGTCTATCGGTCTGAAGGGGATGGGGTTTGGGAAAAGCATATCATCTATTCTGTGAGCTGACACAGCATCCAGACTCATGGACAAATGAATAGATTATACCTTCCTCTGTACAAGGGATTAGAAAACAGTGAAAGAGTTAAACATATATTCAACGTCAATCACAGAGTAATATACAGTATGTTATAAATCAAAGTGAAACAACAAAGGTTGGTTACACAGATAAAACATATTTTGGAAAAAGGGAGAGAGACAGAAAGAGAGAAGGGAGAAATAAAACAGGGAGGAGAGTGATGAAAGGGAGAATGGGAGAACAGGTGGTATGGTGATAGAGGAGGGAGAGGACTGCTGGGTTAGCTGGAGACAGAGACCACCGTCAGTCACGACTGCTGGGTTAGCTGGAGACAGAGACCCCCGTCAGTCAGGACTGCAATGTTAACAACAAACAGTCATACACTAGAATATATCATCAAGACATTGCTGCAGGTAACGTGGACATCAAATACATTTTTTTTATTGGGATTGGGCTATAGTTATAAATGTACTATGATACGCATAAAATTAGAGATAGTGCTCGTTTAAGTGATTCTGACTATTTTACTTTACAAGGCATTGAGATAAAGGGTACCTTAGTGCAATCCAAGTAGAACATTGGTTTTAGGTTTAAACTCTGGATGTAGTGCAAATTCCATCTGAAACTCAGCCAAGGTAATCACATTCAGGCTGTAAAATAAAGTAACTGCAGTTGGACAGTAAACTAGTGGCTTATCAGGGGTTGGGTTAAATGCAGAAGACACATTTCAGTAGAATACATTCAGTTGGACAACGGACTAGGTATCCCCCTTTCCCTTTATCAGTAAGACATTATTACAGTTCCATTGAGTGTTCAGGGACACATCATGTAGTTCCTAATTTTACTGGAGTTTAACATGCTCTTTATCTGAAGCCTGTCAAATGAAGTATGCTGTCATTTATGCCTTTTGTTTTCACAGGAAGGACTTTGAGGAGTTATCAAGAAACGCTTATTTAACAACCACAACTGCCCTTTTCCTTGCTAAATATGTTCCTTTCCCTCCATATCTCAGCGAGATTCAGTGTTTTAGCCTTTTATTTGAGCACACCCAGGTATTTGCCTCTGATCCTCTTGACAGTCCCAGTTAGCTGTGCTGTACCCCCCCCCCCCCCCCCCATCACCTACTTGATGGCTTTGTTTTCCCCTCGGCCACGAATCTGAACTGAATCTGGGGTGCTGGCTGCTTCCACACCAGGCTTGTTCCTCTTCCCCTGGAGAGAGAGAGAGAGAGAGAGAGAGAGAGAGAGAGAGAGAGAGACAGAGACAGAGAGAGACAGAGTGAGAAAGCGAAAGAGAGAGAGAGAAGGAGATAAATAATTTCCTTCGTGTCCATTGCCTTGTGTCCCTCTGTGCGATGTCTTGACTGCTGTTTACATCTGAAAACTCTTTACCAGTGGAGCCTTCATTACAGAACCTTTAGAATACCATCAGGTGCCAAAAATATGCTAAATGATCGCAGGCAGAGACAGAAGAGCAACACTTTGGATGCGAGCCAGCACATACACACATGTGCATGCCCCGCCCACCTGAGGATCTATTTCCTGTGTTTGAGGAGTGAAAAATCCACTTGTCACTTACATTTTGCTGGATTGATTGCTTTCATTTTACTCTTGTGACTCTTTCATACTCTTGCTTGTGCCTGTCGTTTTTCCCCGTTAACGTTACGACCGTGGAAATGTTTGTTATGACGTGTCAAACACACCACAGTAATGGCTGAAATGGGCTCAATGGAATACACAGTCTTTCCATTGCACCTAAAAGAACGCTTGTTTAGTCGGGGATTTAACGCATCGTCTAGACACTTACATCACAAGAAAGAGAAGAAAGAGACCTCTATTTTGATGGGTGTTCATATTTTGTGGAATTGAAAAAAGTTAGAATTTAATACAGTTGAAATGTTTACAAATGAAATAAAAGCCTCTTCTGAAAATGAACACTCTGATTATAGTGATATTATGTTTGATGTCGCAAACAATGTAAAGTATGTAATCTGGAGCCAAGTGTGTTGATTTTTAATCCGAGGGTATCCTGCTATTGACATACTTGGGGTGGCAGGTAGCCTAGTTGTTAGAGTGTTGGGCCATTAACTGAAATGATGCTGGATCGAATCCCTGAATTGACAAGGTAAAAATCTGTCCTCCTCCTCTTGAACAAGTTAACCCACTGTTCCCCGGTAGGACGTCATTGTAAATAGGAATTTGTTGTTAACTGACTTGCCTAGTTAGACAAAGGTTAAATAAAAATAAAAAATACTTGATGAATTATGCAACAGAACGTGACAGCAACAAGTAATTAATGAGCCAGTCTAGACAGTGCAGGTGAGTGCAGGTAGGCCTATAAAGGACACATTTTTGGTGGTTGATCATTGATCATCCTTGAGATGTTTCTACAACTTGATTATAATCCACCTGTGATAAATTCAATTGATTGGAAAAGATTTGGAAAGGCACACCCCAGTCTATATAAGGTCACACATTTGACAGTGCACGTCAGAGCAAAAACTAAGCCACGAGGTCCAAGGAATTGTCCGTAGAGCTCCGAGACAGAATTGTGTTGAGTCACAGATCTGGGGAAAGGGTGCCAAAAACTTTCTGCAGCATTATAGGTCCCCAAGAACACATTGGCCTCCATCATTCTTAAATGGAAGAAGTTTAGAACCATCAAGACTCTTCCTAGAGCTGGACGCCTGGCCAAACTGAGCAATCGGAGGAGAAGTGCCTTGATGACCATGAACCAGATGGTCACTCTGACAGAGCTCCAGAGTTCCTCTGTGTAGATGGGAGAACCTTCCAGAAGGACAACCATCTCTGCAGCACTCCACCAATCAGGCCTTTATGGTAGAGTGGCCAGACGGAAGCCACTCCTCAGGAAAAGGCACATGACAGCCGGGTTGGAGTTTGCCAAAAGGCACCTAAAGGACTCAGACCATGAGAAACAAGATTCTCTGTTCCAATGAAACCGAGATTGAACTCTTTGGCCTGAATGCCAAGCGTCACGTCTGGAGGAAACCTGGTACCATCCCTTTGGTGAAGCATGGTGGTGGCAGCATCATGCTGTGTGGATGGTTTTCAGTGGCAGGGACTGGGAGTCTAGTCGGGATCGAGGGAGATATGAAAGGAGCAAAGTACAGAGTGATTCTTGATGAAAACCTGTTCCAGAGCACTTAGGACCTCAGACTGGGGTGGAGTTTCACCTTCCAATAGGACAATGACCCTAAACATACAGCCCAGACAACGCAGTAGTGGCTTTGGAACAAGTCTCTGAATGTCCTTGAGCCCAGACTTGAACCTGATCTAACATCTCTGGAGAGACCTGAAAATAGCTGTGCAGCGACGCTCCCCATCCAACGTGACAGAACTTGACAGGATCAGCAGAGAAGAATGGGAGAAACTCCCCAAATACAGGTGTTCCAAGCTTGTAGCGTCATATCGGAGAAAACTTGAGGCAGTAATCGCTGCCAAAGGTACTTATGTAAATGTGATATTTTGCTTTGTCATTATTGGATATTGTGTGTAGAATGATGAGGGGAAAAAACTATTTAATCAATTTTAGAATAAGGCTGTAATGTAACAAAATATGGAAAAGGGCAAGGGGTCTGAATACTTTCCGAATGCACTGTATGAGTGCATAAAAAAGGGAAATTGTACAATAAATTGAATACCTGAATTCCCACCAGAATCCCTGAACTCCATTCATTATTTGTCTGTGCCAGTAATATGTTTTATGTGCTATAATTCAGTTAATATCTGAAATATTATATCTATTGTTCAACTGTTGCATTTATTAGAATTGTTTTTAAACCTTTTAACAATTTTGATGACCGTTGCTACATACAGCCAGCTCTCAGGATCTACATGTGAATCCAAACCCTCTCCACAGCAATAATCCATACATCTGTTAACCATACAGAATGAACGGATGGGAGCATCAAGCATCAGACACAGTGGGGATTAGGCACGTCCACACACATCCAACACTCCAAACACACATACAACCCTACACACTCAGAAACAGTACACGCCCAAACACACATAAAACATAGGTGTTAAAATAGATGCTGTTTCCACAATTCACAACAGTCAGTGGAATTATAATGAAACATTTTGAGATTCATCTGATGACTGCAACTATATGATAAACCTTGGAACTCAGGACTGCAGTTACATGATTGGCCTGGCCTTGTGTTTCAAATGAATGCAGGGTGAATGACAATTTGTACACTGAAGCCAAACACTCAGTAAACACTAAACACACACTGTCACAAAGCACAGCTACATAATCTTGTTTTTCATTTCAATGCTCATTACATTTTCAATGAATAAAGAGAGTACTACACCCTTCAAACAGACTGGAAAACAGATAAAGCTAATCCATTTCAAATGTGTAAGAGCACATTGAGTGGACAACCCTGCACTATGAGTGATGAGTAATCAGCCTTAAATACATAATCTTATAATGACTTGTGTTTCTGATCATACATTTGATGTGGTTTGACTCAAACCTTTATAGTTTCATATCAAAGTAATACTCAAGACTGTCTAAACTAACTTGATTAATAGGTGTTACTCACCAAACCTAATATTTACAATGTGATCCTTGTAAAATCAAATAATGATGTATTTTCCTTTCATTTCGGTTCCTTTGCAAACATATACAACACATGTAGTAGAGGAAACCTTAACCCTGTAAAGAAAGGTTTTCAAAAGGCAGTTTGGAGCAGGAAAGGGATTTACTATAGACTTACTGTCACATTCTCTGTCTCAAATTACATGGCCTGTTTGTTATAAACACTTATCAATAGAGGGTAGATCTCTGGAAGTGACCTAACCCCACTGTCCACCCATCCACCCCACACACAGTCATCCACTCACACAGTTGTTTTAGGGACTCAGAAAAGTCTAGATTTCAAACAGTCACGAATATGCTATCAAGTGGAGCTCATCTATCATTTAACACTATCATCAAATCTTCAGGAGGCTAGAGAGTAGGGGAAGGAAAGAGAAGATAACACTGAAGACAGGGAGTGGGACAAGAGAGAGGGAGAGGGAAGAGAAGGGGAAAGAAGATGGAGAGAAAGGCAGAGGCAATGTATGATTGAGTGGGAAGGGTAGGCAACACAGAGAGAGAGAGAGAGAGAGAGTGATAGGATGAGCGGGGTTGAAACAGAATCAAGAGAGATGGAGAGAGGAGAGACATCAGAGGATGTGGGAGAGAGTGGGGGAGGATGGGGGAGAGGGAAGGGGGAGAGAATAGAGGAGAGGATGGGGAGAGGAGAGGATGGTGAAGAGGAGGGGGAAGAGAATGGAGAAGAGGGTGGGGTAGAAGAGGTGGAGTGCATCATGGATGTCTCCCCGCTAGGAACAGCGTAATGCTGCAGCCTTGTGAAGGATCTGTCCTCAGCCCTCAGTCCCGCTGTCGTTATGTCTGTCACAGCCCAACACACACAATGGCTGCCAACACCACTCCTATCTCCCTTCTCCTCCCCTCTTCCCATCCTCTATCCAACTCTTTCTTCCCCTCCTCTCCTCTCCTCTATCCCCTCCTCCCTCCCCTCCCCTCCTCCTGCTTCCTCCCTCTCCTCCTTCCCCTTCTCTGCTCCCCTCACCTCCATCCTCTCCTCTGTCCCGCCTCCTTCCTGCCATAATCGACCCATGAGACCTGTTTCTGACGTCTTCATCTTCCCTCACCCATATGCTGGGCTGATATACTGCACCTCTACACAGGGCTGCATCTATCAACTACCATGGGCTAAATATCACTGTATTTATCTAATTGTGTCTACGTCTGTGTACTTCCTCATAAACACAATTCTGTAGCTGTCCAATGTATTTACTTAATAGTTATTTTTATTTGCCATCAACTGCATCCCGAAGTGACCCGGCTCCCAGGTCAGGTAACTGATTAGGGGTTTTATCTTCATACAGAGGTGATGTCACTACTGTAAGTTGCCCGTTTTATGCACATTGTTGCATGCAAGGTTGATTTTTATACAGTCATTCATGTCCTATGAGTTTAAGGAAATGTGCTGGGTCGTTCCACCAACTCGGTGCCTTTTGAGAAGTGTAACTTGGTAAAAAACAACAACATTGATTTCACCTTATTTTAACATTGTCAAAATGAGAACATGTTCAACTTAATAAAAAACGAGTTTTCCCATCTCAACAGGGATGAAATAAAATAACGACTATAGTAAGTGCCTATTAAGTGCCAAATAAAGTAACAGGGTTCACGATTTCTTCTTAAATCAGCAATAAATCCCCTTGTGACAGAGGGAATGGAAGCTTGTTGTGAGGAGCAGGGAGTGGCAATTAAATGCAAACTTGACAAAAAAATGTAATTGTTAAAAACATTTCTAACCTGTCTATGGGTATCAGGGCTGACATGTTATGCTCAGTTTTCCACCACAAAACACCAGAAACTGACCAAAAAGAGTAGAACCTGTTCACCTGCCTTTACTCTATGATTTGACTTTTAGATGTTCAATGTCTCTTTTGAAAACAATATTTAAAACCGGAATAGTTTCACCATATTAAAACGAGAGTTCTGTTCAAGTAACAGAGTTGACCTTAAAATGAGGGCCAGACGTAAATGAATCACTAAATCACTTGAAATAAATAATAATCTTCAGAAATGACTGTCAAGGCAAAGAAATACAGTGCATTCAGAAAGTATTCAGACGACTTGACTTTTTTTCACATTTTGTTACATTACAGCCTTATTCTAAAATGGATTTAAAAAAAAAATCCCCTCATCAATCTATACACAATACCCCATAATGACAAAATAAATATTCAGACCCTTTATTCAGTACTTTGTTGAAGCACCTTTGACAGCAATTACAGCCTTGAATCTTCTTGGGTATTTTATTTATTTATGATTGATTGATTTTTTTAACCTTTATTTAACTAGGCAAGTCAGTTAAGAACAAATTCTTATTTTCAATGACGGCCTAGGAACAGTGGGTTAACTGCCTTGTTCAGGGGCAGAACGACAAATGTTTACCTTGTCAGCTCGGGGATTTGATCTTGCAACCTTTCGGTTAGTAGTCTGTTCATTATTCAGGTCTCCCCAGAGATGTTTGATCGGGTCTGGACTCTGTCTTGGCCACTAATGGATATTCAGAGACTTGTCCCGAAGCCACTCCTGCGTTGTCTTGGCTGTGTGCTTAGGGCTGTTGTCCTGTTGGAAGGTGAACCTTCGACCCCAGTTTGAGGTCCCGAGCGCTCTGGAGCAGGTTTTCATCAAGGATCTCTGTACTTTGCTCCGTTCATCATTCCCAACGCTCTAACCACTAGGCCACCTGCCGCCCCAAGCTTGGTACACCTGTATTTGGGGAGTTTCTCTCATTCTTCTCTGCAGATTCTCTCAATCTCTGTCAGGTTGGATCGGGAGCGTTGCTGCACAGCATTATTCAGGTCTCCCCAGAGATGTTTGATCGGGTCTGGACTCTGTCTTGGCCACTAATGGATATTCAGAGACTTGTCTCGAAGCCACTTCTGCGTTGTCTTGGCTGTGTGCTAAGGGTTGTTGTCCTGTTGGAAGGTGAACCTTCGACCCCAGTTTGAGGTCCCGTGCGCTCTGGAGCAGGTTTTCATCAAGGATCTCTGTACTTTGCTCCGTTCATCATTCCCTTGATCCTGACTAGTCTCCCAGACCCTGCCGCTGGAAAACATCCCAATAGCATGATGCTGCCACCACCATGCTTCATTGTAGGGATGGTGACAGGTTTCCTCCAGATGTGACGGTTGGCATTCAGGCCAAAGAGTTCAATCTTGGTTTCATCAGACCAGAGAATCTTGTTTGTTATGGTCCTTTAGGTGCTTTTTGGCAAACTCCAAGCTGGGTGTCATGTGCCTTTTACTGAGGAGTGGCTTCCGTCTGGCCACTCTACCATAAAGGCCTGATTGGTGGAGTGCTGCAGAGATGGTTGTCCTTCTGGGAGGTTCTCCCATCTCCACAGAGGAACTCTGGAGCTCTGTCAGAGTGACCATCGGGTTCTTGGTCACCTCCCTGACCAAGGCCCTTCTCCCCCGATTGCTCAGTTTGGCCAGGCAGCCAGCTCTAGGAAGACTCTTGGTGGTTCCAAACTTATACCATTTAATAATGATGGAGACCACTGTGTTCTTGGGGACCTTCAAAGCTGTTGTGGTACCCTTTCGCAGATCTGTGCCTCGACACAATCCTGTCTCGGAGCTCTACAGATAAATCATTCGACCTCATGGCTTGGTTTTTGCTCTGACATGCACTGTCAACTGTGGGACCTTATATAGACAGGTGTGTGCCTTTCCAAATCATGTCCAAGCAATTGAATTTACCACAGGTGGACTCCAATCAAGTTGTAGAAACATCTCAAGGATGATCAATTGAAACAGGATGCACCTGAGCTCAATTTCGAGTCTCATAGCAAAGGGTCTGAATACTTATGTAATTTAGGTATTTCACTTTTGTTTTTTATACATTTGCAAAAATAAAAATAAAACTGTTTTGCATTATGGGGTATTGTGTGTAGATTGATGAGGAAAATGTTTTATTTAGTCCGTTTTAGGATAAGGCTGTAACGTAACAAAATGTGGAAAAAGTCAAGCGATCTGAATACTTTCCGAATGCACTGTGACTAAGGCTTTACAATGATTGTGAAAATTGGAGACATTTTAGGATTAAGTGACAAATGACACAGGATTGACGGAGGGACATGTCAAAATAAAAATACAAATATAAAAAATAAAATAAGATTTATTGAATTCTACATCATTTAATATAACCAGCTTTTAAAATGTAATATTGGTGCACAATGTCTACTTAAAATACTGTATCAAAGATACGCAAAAGGCACTCTTTTCGTGGAATGACCCTGCTATGTATAAACAGAGTCAGACTGAGAGAGAGAAAAAGGACAGCATAGAGAGAGAGAGAAGGAAGATGATGCCGAAGATAACACAGAGACAAGCAAGGACTCGGAAGGGGAAATAGTGGAGGTATAAATAGAAAAACAAAGAGGACAGAGACGTACTGACAAGGACATAGCGATAAAGTGGCAAAGGGACAAACGCATAAAGCGCTTATCAGAGTCCAAACGTGTAAGCGTTCTTTCTAGAATATTGGACTGTTGGCTTTCATACTAGCAACCGTTGGTTATAATACTAACAACCATTGGTTTTCATACTAGCAACCATTGGTTTTCATACTAGCAACCATTGGTTTTCATACTAGCAACCATTGGTTTTCATACTAGCAATTTCTCCAACTGTCACCACATTCAAATGAGTAAAGGACATGTACACGGAGCCGTGTTGGTTGGGAATTTGGGGGAGGTGTGCGGTTGGGCTGTGCTTCTCCCATGGATGGTGGTCTCAGAGCTGCAGAGGGAGACATATAGTATTTGCAAAGATAGACATAAAGAGTGTGAGGGTAAATAGAGAAATAGAAAGGGCGAGGACAAGAGAAATGGACGGTGAGGGTTGAGTAGCTTTACTGTGTGTGTGTCTGTGTATTTGACAGGGTATGATATGATTCATCTTTGAAGACCAGACTGAAAGTCCTCAATCTACACAGGATGTGACAGACCGGTAATATATCATAGATGTGCAGTAATACAAATGTGTGTAATGCCAGTTACTAATATTACATCTTATTTACATGCTTTATGCATGCTTATTCAATCTCCATCTCACTTCAGAACCGTTCTATCACTCAGCTGAATTCAGTCCTCGGCATATTTTACCCACCTATGTGCTGTCCTCACTCCAAAAATGCTCCTAGACAGAGAGAGAGAGACAGAAAGAGAGAGAGGGGGATAGAGGGAGAGAAAGAGACAGAGAGAGATAGAGAGAGAGAGAGAGAAAGGCCAAGATAGGGACAGAGAGAGAACTAGAAAGAGACAGAGAGAGATAGAGAGAGAGAGAAAGGCCAAGATAGGGACAGAGAGAGAACTAGAAAGAGGCAGAGAGAGAAAAGCCAAGAGAGGGACAGACAGAGGAGGGGGAGAACGATGGAGAGAGGGAGGGAGCAAAAGCAGGGGAGAGTATTTCCAGATGAAACGTATGGGCAGAATCACAGTTGCTCAGGCAGCAGCCAATATCTCAGAGTGATGTGTACATTAGCATATGAATCATTAGCATGGGACCAGGAGCCGGCGACAAGCAGGCACACACACTGCTCTAGGCACAAAGCCATGTTTACATAACCTAATGGAGAATTCTGTTCATGTTCACCATCATGGCCACACAGCATCTCCCATACCATTCCCCATGCACACTACCAAGAGCCCACACACAAAGTTATGGAATCAGAAGGAAACTCAAGAAAATAGAACACAACCGGAAAGCACTGCAACTTTTATCCAAGGAGTTTTTTATGGCAGAAAATAGTAATTTGGGGTTGTGCGGTTCAGCATATAAACTAAAGCTGGCAAGAGACTGAAAATGTATGTTATTTTTTATTTACAGGCAGCAAATAGCTCATTATTAATCGCAGCTAATTACCTGGGTGTCCAACTGTACCATTTTAATGGCACGGGGTACGGAGAGGGGCACGGACACAGCCTGGATTCGTACCAGGGACTGTAGTGACACCTCTTGCACTGAGCTGCAGTGCCTTAGACCACTGCCCTAGACCGCTGCCCAACTCGGGAGCCCGAAATATGAACTCAAAAGTGTGATTCTGCCATTGACTAACTGCTAGATACAAAATTCAATGTGCTCATGTTCTATCCCCAGTGCCTGCATTTTAGTGTCCTTGAATGTGTGTATTACTGTTTTTCTTATGTTAATGTAGTGAATGTAGCCTACAGTTTATGCACACATATTTGTTGCAATACACTGAGACCAGATGTACGGGTGGGGGAGGTGAGAGAATGAAAGAATGAGAGGAGGGAAAATCATTCTTTACTTAATAGAATATGATATACTCAATTATATAGAATATGATATACTCAATTATATAGAATGGTGAAAGGATTTAATCAAAGAGACTATCTTTTCATTCTGAATGTCTGATCCATGAACCATCTTTCTGCTTTCCTCTAATAGCCAAACGGCGGGAACAGGCAGCCAATAGCTCATTATTAATCGCAGCTAATTACCTGGGTGTCCAACTGTACCATTTTAATGGCACGGGGTACGGAGAGGGGCACGGACACAGTGCATTGTCATGGAGAGAGAGAGAGAGAGATGGAGAGAGAGAGATATGGAGAGCAAAAGATGGAGAGAATAGATTAAAACTTTTATAGCTTTTCATTACAGACAGAATCTCAAAGCATGTCTTTGCATGTCTCGTCTCTCACATGTCTCGGTCTCTCACAGTCTTCCTCTTGTGCAATATGTAACACCTACAGCCTAACACCTCTCTCTCACTATCTGCAGTTCTATTATGAGGATGTGGGGCATGTCTGTGCAAATGTGTGTGTATACACTTCTGGGGTTCAAACCTACCAGGTAGCTAACCTTACCAGGCAGCTAACCCTACCAGGTAGCTAACCCTACTAGGCAGCTAACCTTACCAGGTAGCTAACCTTACCAGGCAGCTAACCTTACCAGGCAGCTAACCCTACCAGGTAGCTAACCCTACCAGGCAGCTAACCTTACCAGGTAGCTAACCCTACCAGGTAGCTAACCCTACCAGGCAGCTAACCTTACCAGGTAGCTAACCCTACCAGGTAGCTAACCCTACCAGGCAGCTAACCTTACCAGGCAGCTAACCCTACCAGGTAGCTAACCCTACCAGGCAGCTAACCTTACCAGGTAGCTAACCCTACCAGGTAGCTAACCCTACCAGGCAGCTAACCTTACCAGGCAGCTAACCCTACCAGGTAGCTAACCCTACCAGGCAGCTAACCTTACCAGGCAGCTAACCCTACCAGGTAGCTAACCCTACCAGGCAGCTAACCTTACCACAGCTAACCTTACCAGGCAGCTAACCTTACCAGGCAGCTAACCTTACCAGGCAGCTAACTCAGGATAAATCCCTACTAACTCTGGGGAATATTGTGGGTCAATGCTGGGGTGTGTATAATGACCTTAACATGTGTGTAATGACAGGTCATAATTGCCGATGATAACTGACCAAGCTAGTCAAATTAAAGTTATACAAATAAATAAGAGTCATGGAAGAGTGGATGGAAGCCTGCTTACTGTGTTGTTCTGGGAAGGACAATGTGTCCTAAAACCAAATTATAGGATATAATGTCATAGGTAAATGTTAGTGGTCCACTCACCAGTTTGCGTTGACACCAGGTGCAGACTCCACACAGAGCTACGAGCCACACGGCACACACCGTCAGCCCCAGAGTTACCAGGAACACACTGATAGATAGAGACCCTGCAGAGAGATGGGGGGAGGGACAGAGAGGGGGGACGGGAGAGAAAGAGGTGAGAGAGAGGGGGAGAGGGGAGAGAGATCAAGAGAGAGATCGGGAGAGGAAGAGAGAGAGAGAGAGATAGAGATTAGGAAGAGCGATAGAGGTCACTGTTAAAATGCATGCCAATCATGAGAGGGGAAGGAGAAGGAGACAAAGGGCAAGACCTAGAGAAAATGTTGTTGAAAGAATATTACTACATATTCCATAATATGTTGGTAAAATCTAATAAACAAATGCAGGAAAAATACACAAATGAGGCAGATCATGATGGGAGGAGAGGGAAGTGTGAGCCTGTAATGAGCTTTTTTAATATGCTCTCTCCCACTCCATCATCACAAACCTGCAGACAGAGCAATCTATCAAGAGAAAAAGGGAAAGAGACAGGAAAAGAGGGCAAGTGTACCGGCATAAAATATCATGTCTACTTTCCCCATGTGTGTCAGTATCTACAACTGGTGAATGAATACAGAGTCGGTGAAACAAAGGAAAAGAAAAACAATGGTCATTAAGAGGGTTCAATTACAAGTCTTGTAATCTGCAGCTTCCTTCCTTTTTGGTGTCTCATTGTACATGATCAGTACTGCAGTTCTTCCTCCTGTCTTTTGTTCATCTTTCAATAAGTCAAGACCAAGCTTGAGAGATAAAAGCTCTTTCACTCACACATTTCTGATAAAAATAACTACATCACTGCCTTTTGAATGCTATTCATCTAGCCCACCTCCTCTGCCAATACAATTCAAAAGGCAAAGATGTATTTGGCAAACAACATTGTGCATAAACAATGGACTTCAATTCCACCTCATCCTCCCATTCTTCCTGTTACATTCTCCCCTCTGCCTACACAATTCCTCTGATTTCACATCCCTTCCTCTCTCCATCCCTCTCTCCATCCCTCTCTCCATCCCTCTCTCCATCCCTCTCTCCATCCCTCTCTCCATCCCTCTCTCCATCCCTCTCTCCATCCCTCTCTCCATCCCTCTCTCCATCCCTCTCTCCACCCCTCTCTCCATCCCTCTCTCCATCCCTCTCTCCATCCCTCTCTCCATCCCTCCCTATAAAACTCCAGGTATTGTAAGTTGTTCAGGGCAGAGAACAGAAGGAGTGGCTTGGTAAAAACATCCACATATCACTCTTCCTCACACTTTCTTTCATTTCCTGTCATCCTTCCTCTATTTCCACATGAGGCCTCCTACCTTTCTCCATTCTTTCTTGCTCTCCTTTTGCTCAGTATGTTGTTCAATTTATTTTCCTACTATCTATTGTGAGAAAAAGAATACAGTGAGTAGCCTTTGTAGAACACATCCATCAAAGGAACCAATCAGTTGACATTATGTTTTCAACAGAACCTGATCAATGACAATGATACTGTAACTATCCATTACTGGTCATCTCACTCAGACAGCAATTCAACATGTCATAATGCTGCTGATAAGTGGCCATAATGGCAGGTGTTTCATGGAGGTCTCATCTTTTCAGTTTTTAAAGGGATGAAATGGATGACCCTGAGGCCTACCATATACAGTATGCTGCTGTAATGTTTAAATGGATGACCCTGAGGCCTACCATATACAGTATGCTGCTGTAATGTTTAAATGGATGACCCTGAGGCCTACCATATACAGTATGCTGCTGTAATGTTTAAAAAAAGTACAAACAGCTATAAGTGGTTCACCAATAGATCTGTGTATAGAAGGCATTTTTAATTGCGGAGAATTTTTCTCTTCTTCTCTTACCTTCGTCATTGCTGTGGATTAGACTACAGTGTATACGTTTCAATGAAAAACAGTTCCTAGCCTATTTAGTCCACTGTTAAGCTACATAATGGCTGAAGGTCATTGTTTGGTTTAAAGTAGGCTAACTTATGAACAAAGACCAATGTTGCCAGTTGGTGTGACTGAATAAACAAACAATCTATTAGCACCGAACAGCCAATGGAGGTTAAACAAACAGTGGTGATTCAGCCCAATGGACAGCGACAGAATCAGAATTCCCCCGAATAGTGTGGACAGCGACAGAATCAGAATTCCCCCGAATAGTGTGGACAGCGACAGAATCGGAATTCCCCCGAATAGTGTGGACAGCGACAGAATCGGAATTCCCCCGAATAGTGTGGACAGCGACAGAATCGGAATTCCCCCGAATAGTGTGGACAGCGACAGAATCGGAATTCCCCCGAATAGTGTGGACAGCGACAGAATCGGAATTCCCCCGAATAGTGTGGACAGCGACAGAATCGGAATTCCCCCGAATAGTGTGGACAGCGACAGAATCGGAATTCCCCCGAATAGTGTGGACAGCGACAGAATCGGAATTCCCCCGAATAGTGTGGACAGCGACAGAATCGGAATTCCCCCGAATAGTGTGGACAGCAACAGAATCGGAATTCCCCCGAATAGAGTGGACAGCAACAGAACCGGAATTCACCCAAATAGTGTGGACCACCCACCCCCATTATGACCATCCCTGAAGATAAATGGGGAATAGCCTATAGGCTTATACCAGGAAGAAATAACACACTAACATGATTTAACAGTAAATAGTTAATGACCTGGCCTGGCACAGGGGAGCTGTTAAGTACAGCATACATAATAACCAGGAGGAGAAATAAGCCGAGGTAGCTAGCTTCCTGACTCTGTAAGGTTGCTACACAGCGCAATTACTACTGTGAGCTGGCCCACCCTAATATTGAAACTCATCTTGATCTCCCAGAGGCACATCCATTAGATGCTTCTGATAGGGCAGAGAATTGCATCCTGGTCATTAGCTCGGTGAGTTCCTGTAATGATTAAACAGCAGCTTTAATATGTCTACCAGCCCAGCCCAGCCGTGCTGCTGTAAAAGAACCTGGGATAGAGATAAATGGATACAGCTGGGCTGCATGGAGCTGAGGAAACAGGGTGGAAAATAGCAGCGAGCCTAACAGAAGGTGGTGATAGTGTAAACAAGGGGTTGAATCAGACTGCTGTATTACAGCTGTGGTGTGTATGGTTGTTGGGCAGGGATGGGTGCGGCAGGTAGGGATGTTTTCAAGAGGATTGGGACAGCTCCCCTAATATTTGTATGGTCCAAATAGTTTACATGGAGACTATGAATCAATAAAGACTAATGAGTTCTGCCCAAGTAAGGCGATTTATTACAGAGAACAACACAAAGACAGCTCTGGCAAAAACAATATGGTCACATGGATGGCCCTTCTCACTGACTCTCTCCCCAGGAGTGGCCCCATGCAGAGCTGTGCTGGGTGTCACACAGAGAGCCTCCTGTGGCTAATTCCAGCGCCAGACATTCACAGCACATGCAAGCACGCGCACGCGCACACGCACACACACACAGCACAAGATCTTACTGTCTCATATCATCACTGCCCTCTTGAAAGTTCATTTTTATTGCACACATACTGGATGAGTTTGGCGTTTCCATAAAACTACAAACTACAAAAAATAAAGCAAGTGTTCCTCTCGGTTGTTATATTTCTCTCATCTTCCCTCTCTGAGCCCCTGTCAGTCCACCACTATTCTCATCTTCCCTCTGAGCCCCTGTCAGTCCACCACTATTCTCATCTTCCCTCTCTGAGCCCCTGTCAGTCCACCACTATTCTCATCTTCCCTCTCTGAGCCCCTGTCAGTCCACCACTATTCTCATCTTCCCTCTCTGAGCCCCTGTCAGTCCACCACTATTCTCATCTTCCCTCTCTGAGCCCCTGTCAGTCCACCACTATTCTCATCTTCCCTCTCTGAGCCCCTGTCAGTCCACCACTATTCTCATCTTCCCTCTCTGAGCCCCTGTCAGTCCACCACTATTCTCATCTTCCCTCTCTGAGCCCCTGTCAGTCCACCACTATTTTCCCTCATCAAGTAATTACATGATTTTCTACTGAAACGATTAAAACTACTCATCGGAAAGAATAGCCTCCATAACAATCCCTCCCACTCTCTCTGGGTTTTAACCCCCTATTAACCCCACATGCAGCCATCCTCTCCACTGGTCTACTAGTATCTAAGGATTGTACGGAGAGATAAAAAGATTACCAAATTACACTGCAATTCACGTCTGTTTTGTGACGGGTAGTGTACCAAATGCATGCATATTCAAAATGCCATTAAGCCATGAATAACACTCAAATAATTACAATAGAAAACTGAGGAATACTGAGAGCACTGTTAGACTGTCTACACACTGATTTCTCTCTGCACTGCTCAAAACTACTGTTTTCCTCAGTCAGACTGCCAACAGATCCAGATTACCAGTATTTTGAATATAGAGAACATCTCATACTGTCAAACAAACATTCAGTAAATACCGCCATTGGCTCAAGCTCATCAATCAAAACACAAGCAAAATGGCCAACCAGTCAATAACAGTCTCTACCTGAAAGTCCCAGGTATACCTGCATCTACACCTAGCTGCTCTCATCCTTCTCACTCTGAACTAAAGGTTGCTGCTGTCTGTCTTCCCCGGGCACCTCTTTCTCCATCTCGCCAGACAGATGAAGAGGATCCATCATAATGAGGTCACTGACCCACTTCTAAAGCACACATATAACGGCATCCTTTCATCAGCATAATCACTAACTCATCTGTTGTAACTACGAGTGATGGGGGGGGAAAATCCATCCAGTTACATATTGCAATATTATTTTTGGACAATGTCATATCGATATAAACGTACATTTTTGGGGGTAGCGTTAGCTAGCGCTAGTCAGCTGTACCGGCGCAAAAACACTGGTATTTTTCATCTTATAGTTGGTTCTCCATCTTTGTTTTAAACAGTGAGCCAACATTTGTTCAGCTCTTTTATTTCCCTGACTGATCAAAAGCAACACTTGTTTTCTCCTGCTCTCTCTTGCCTCTCTGCAGCAGACATATAGTGAGCAATATGTTTGGAACATCAAATCGCAATAAAATCACAGTATCGAATAGAAATACATACATTGTATACTGTAGTATCTTGAGAATCGCGGTACATAGTAACTACCAATGTATTTTATCCTCCATGTCAATTGTGAGAGCATCGATTGAAGGGATAAAATACATATTTACAATTGACTCAATATGATTCACTAGATGACCTGTTTCAGTGCACCGCGGAGAAGACCCAGTTATTTATAGCTGCTTTAAGTGAGATTCCTGTGCGCTGTCAGAAGAGCTCCCTCCCTTCTTCCCTCTCTACCTCCCTCCTGTCTTCCCTCTCTACCTCCCTCCCTTCTTCCCTCTCTACCTCCCTCCTGTCTTCCCTCTCTCTCTCCCCCCTCTCCTTCACCTGCTGTGCTAATCTGCTTGTGTTCTGCTCACTCAGCCCCTGGTGTTTGTGCCCAAGCTGACACAGAATCAGGGCTATTAGTCACAGGGGACCAGCAGAGGAGCATGTCTGTCTGGCCCAGGGGATGGGGGCGGGGGAAGGCAGAGCAGAGTAGAGCCCCACCTGGGGAGCTGAACTCTTGACCCTGCCTCCCGCCACTAGGACCAGCCATCAGCGGAGAAAAAGAGCCGACACCTTGGCTGTTCTCGTTATACAGGACCAGCACCTGAGAGCCATTCCTGTAACAGTATATTGCCACTAGATCTCATGCTAGGTGGGTTACAGGGTGAGCCAGCATCACTGTAACTATACTGCTTTCTACACAGTCACCCTACGCCAATGCGTTCATCTATTTACTCAGTAGGCTCCGAGCAGGTGAAAAACGATCCCTCAACAACGAGGCAACATTGCCTATCATCCGGAGCCCTGGCAGTCCCAACAAAACACTCTTAAACCTAATTTATTTGATTGGCAGGTGTGTTTATCCAGCCAAAACATCCAAGCAGTTCACAGGCAGGACCCATCAAAGGCCATTTCTCATAGCCATGCCTTCACTGAGGAGGATCCAAAGGTTTGTTTTGAGCGACAAGGCCATCTATGAGTGTGTGCAGTTGAGTCATCATAACTCAGGGACAGAGGTGAAGAGACTGCAGGTGAGAGAGGGGGAGTGGAGGTCAGAGAAGCCACGGTAAGAGACCAAGGGATTCTGAGAGGAGAGGAGGAGAGAAGGAGCAGCTGCATTAAAACATGAGCTTTCTGTGGGGTTACAGGTGTTAGGGGTCAACTGAGGGAGAGGAGTGGAGGGTCAAAAACAAGAAAGGATCATAAGTGTTGACATTTTACATTTACATTTTAGTCATTTAGCAGACGCTCTTATCCAGAGCGACTTACAGTAGTGAATGCATACATTTCATACAATTTCATACATATCATAAAAAAAATGTTCTGTGCTGGCCCCCCGTGGGAATCGAACCCACAACCCTGGTGTTGTAAACACCATGCTCTACCAACTGAGCTACAGGGAAGGCTTGAAATTTCTTAAAAGAGCGACTGCCCCTAAAAAGCATCTTCTTGTTTTAAAAACAGCCTATGTGGCATTGATATGAGTCAGAAAGATTTATTCTAGTGTCAAAATGTACTACAAAGTGTCAATAGGATACATTTGGTCATAAAGTCAGTCTTGTCCAAAACTGAAATTTGTGAGATGATAGGAAAAAATTGTATGTTACAGAAAGAAGGGTACCGTAACAGTTTTCCTTCGGTTGGGTTTATTTCAATCCTGTCCACATACCCACAGCTGGCAGCACCAAGTAATCATCAATTTGGAGCACAGTGACCGAATCGTAATGACCATGGTCAATTTGGTTTGACATTTGATATCCCCATGAGGCTAGTTTGGGACCATCAGTAAATCACACAATTTACATGGGACAATATTTTAAAATGTCAATAGCTCCAAATGTCAATGACTTAAAAACCTCAAACCAACTATCAATTGTGGAAATTCATGTACAAATATTGAAAGCATTTAATGAGACAACTAAAAGATGTGCAACATGAAAATATTGTCCCATATACATTGGGTAATTTATTGACGGTCCCTAACTATCAGCAAAGATAGCAAAGTTGGTTTGACATTGGATAGCCTAACAGTTACTTCAAGATACAATACCTGGTTAGAGTGTTAGGTTATCTAGAAGGGTAATTGACTAACTGTTTTGACAGAAAGAATGTGCAAACGCTTGCCACGTGCAAACACACAAAAGACTCCCACATTAAACCACCCCTCCACCCCAAAACAACTCTCGTTTGGCTTCAGTCATGGCCACTGCATTTCTTAATGACCAAGCCAAAAAACAATGCTAAATCGGGAAGTTCAGCCTCCCTTTAAGAGCAAAGAAAATAACACCTAAGTAAGGAGGAAGAATATATTTAGGGGTGGTGAGGAGAGAAAGAGAGAGAGAGAGAGAGAGAGGTAGAGGTTGGGTTGAGAAGGGGGAGAGGGGAGGATGAAAGAAATGGAGTGTTTTCAGCCCAGTTGGCAGTTCGCCTGCAGCACTTACACATTCTGAATGTAAAGTTGAGTTTTCCCCCCAATAAAACAAAAACATTTCTGAAAGTCCACTGCTAAAGATCTCAGGTGCTGCTGTCTAAAGCGCAGATAGAGCCAAGGAACAGTTGGATTGCAAATTGCGGAGGCGAAAGAAGCGCACACCTGTTTAGGCGAGGTGCTGGCTAGCAGAGTAGAACACTTGAAAAATAAAAGGAGGCCTCACTCTAGGAGCACAGATGCAATAATTGAAAAACCAACGTTTCGACAGACAAGCTGTCTTCATCAGGGTATAATGACAAACGGATTGCAAGTTGCAACAAAGAGAAATGTGCATAAAAATCCACACAGAACATCCACAACACCTCCAGGAGAGTATCCTATTACCAACAGAATGTACAGCTGAGTGAGCTATACAGAGCTACACTACATTACCAAAATTATATGGACACCTGCTCTTCGAACATAGCATTCCAAAGTCATGGGCATTAATATGGAGTAGGTCCCCCCTTCGCTGCTATAACAGCATCCACTGCTTGTTGGCTTGTTGGAACACTGCTGCAGGGACTTGCTTCCAATCAGCCACGAGAGTATTAGTGAAGTCAGGCATTGATGTTGGGTGATTGGGCCTGGCTTGGAGTCGGCATTCCAATTCATTCCAAAGGTGTCCGATGGGGTTGAGGTCAGGGCTCTGTGCAGGCCAGTCATGTTCATCCACACCAATCTCGACAAAACATTTCTGTATGGACCTCGCTTTGTGCACGGGGACATTGTCATGCTGAAACAGGAAAGGGCCTTACCCAAATTGTTGCCACAAAGTTGGAAGGACAGAATCAACTAGAATGTAAATATATGCTGTAGCATTAAGATTTCAATTCACTGGAACTAAGGGGCCTAGCCTGAACCTAGAAAAACAGCTCCAGACCATTATTCCTCCTCCACCAAACTTTACAATTGGCACTATACATTGGGGCAGGTAGTGTTCTCTTGGCATCCGCCAAACCCAGGTTCGTCCGTTGGACTGCCAGATGGTGAAGCATGATTCATCACTCCAGTGAACGCGTTTCCACTGCTCCAGAGTCCAATCGTGGTGAGCTTTACACCACTCCAGCCGACGCTTGACATTTCGCATGGAGATCTTAGGCTTGTGGGCGGCTGCTCGGCCATGGAAAACCATTTCATGAAGCTCCCGACAAACAGTTCTTGTGCTGACTTTGCCTCCAGAGGCAGTTTGGAACTCAGGAGTGAGTGGTACAACCGAGGACAGATGATTTTAATGTGCTACGTGCTTCAGCACTCGGCGCTCCCATTCTGTGAGCTTGTGTGGCCTACCACTGCGCAGCTGAGCCGTTGTTGCTCCTAGACGTTTCCACTTCGCAATAACAGCACTTACAGTTGACCAAGACAGCTCTAGCATGGTAAAAATTTGACGAACTGACTTGTTGGAAAGGTGGCATCCTATGACGTTGCCACATTGAAAGTCACTGAGCTCTTCAGTCAGGCCATTCTACTGCAAACGTTTGTCTATGGAGATTGCATGGCTGTGTGCTCAATTTTATACACCTGTCAGCAACAGGTGTGGCTGAAATAGCCAAATCCACAAATTTGAAGGGGTGTCCACATACACAATATATACAAAAGTATCTTCTACACATAAATTCACTTAGATCTTGCTTACTGTGTCTACACAATCAGTAACCATCATGGTAACCGTGGTCCCCTTACAGTCAATGCCAAAAGAAACCAAATAAATCTTATTTCAATGTTCTGCATGTGACACAATTACCCTGATATCATCACCCTCCCATCAGCTCTTCCCTTCCCTTTCCTTCTCCTGTCTAATCTAGCTGCGGTCTCTCTCTCTAACACAGATGGGGTGAGTAGGGGTGGTGAAGCTGGAGTTGGAGAGGGAGATGGGGATAAACCTTAATCCCTTAACCCTTAATAAGCTACTGACAATCCTGTTTACACCGGAACAGAAAACAGACCTACACATACACAGACCCATTACATGACACATACATGCTCTGTACATCCCAACTTCCCCCAGAGCCATTATGGAGGAGCATGCTCACACATACATTATGCACACCCTCTGAACCACATCACATCATTTCACAATCAGCAGGGCTTGATTGGTCCAGGGTGTGAGGGGAAAGGAGAGGAGATGAGAGCATAGGGAGGAGAAGAGAAGAGATGATTGGAGACGAGAGAGGGATTATGGGAATAGAGTCCTGCTACTGCTCAATAGGAGGGTCCCCAGAGGGGCAGAGGTGCCTGGGTGCATTAGGCAGGACTCTGTGACAGGGCTGTGCTTGGGCGAAGGGTGCCAGCCAGTCTCATGGTGAATCAGTCACACTCGCACACACAGATCACGTAATCCGTGCACTTGATGTGAGTGAACACATCTTCTACTACGGGGTTTGAGTCTTTCCAGCAACGCAGCACTGTCCAACTATACATAGACACAGGGCTCATTTTCTCTTGCAATGACTGTTACAGAGAAACACACACGGGGCCCTATAAAACCTATTTTATTTTTCATCTGATTTTGTTTCGTTTTTCCCTACATTCCGTTTTCTCTGTTTTATTTTTCCAGATTTTCGCTTTCCCCATTTTTTTCAGGTTTTCTAAATCAAAATCACACTTTTTTAATAGAAAAACAACTCAATTGGATGTTCTAAGTCAACAGCAACAATGCTTAAACCACAACAGGAGACCACTTTTGAGTCTGGGAAATGTTTGGGGACATTTCGACTTTGGGGTGTAGTTACCATTTATTTCCAGTTTTTTGTAGCACACGTGATGGTAGAGTTTGCTAAACAAATACCCACTGGATTGATGCAAATAATCATCATATCATTCTGCTAGGTAAGCATAGGCTACTTTGTAGTTAACATTTAATTGAAAAGGTTTTTGGGAAAGCTTTTCCATCTACCAGAAGAGTTTTCATTAGCATCATCACTAACGGCGACACAAAGTGGTAGCTGCACGCACCATACATACACAGCACAGACGGGGAATTCTCGTTGCCTCTTCAGAAGGTGGCAGGAAATACAAATCACTGATACATTCTGTTAATGTCTCATGATAAACAAGCATTTTACAAGCATTTCGCTACACTCGCAATAACATCTGCTAACCATGTATATGTGACCAATAAAATTTGGTTTGATTTAAACTTGAGCAAATTAATTCATTTCCAATACATTTAGTTGATTCCCTACTAAGTTCAATAAATGTTTTATTGTTGGATTCTGTGATTCTGTCCGTGTTCTCTGCATCGTGGATGTTATAGGGCCCTACACACGTCTCTCTCTCAGTTTTTCAGTCCCTCAGCCAGACACACACAGACACCCTGGCCTTTGAAGCCATGTGGAAAAGCCAGTCTTTTGTGGTCAGATGCATACACCTGGGTCTGATAACCTCAGTGCAAAGATAATTAGCCAGTGGCGGTGCCTCCGTCTGGCTCCGTCACTTTAAGGTCCCTGTGTGGAGTGCTTTATGACTTCATTATTGGCAGTTAGACCCGAGAACAGTGTTAACCCTGCCCCACAACACAGTGATGGACTGGAGTGCTGAGTGCTTTTGACAGGGGAGTCCATTAAACATAACCCCAAATGGACACACCTCCTCTGGCCCCTGCTTTTGCGCCCACAGCCTGTCTGGCCGTTGGGCTGGGGGCCTGTATGTGGAGCGATATGTCACTCGCGCTCTCTTTGACTCTCTCTCTGTTTTCAGGAGTCTGTCTATTTAGGTGTCTGCTGTCGGGTGTCTGCTTGATGTCTGTCCTTTCACATCCGGTCAGTTCGTCTGTCTGGTCGACTATCTCTCCACACATCTGTCTGCCTACCCATCTCATAACCCTTCTGCCAACATCTTGCATAGCCATCTGAACAGAGACAGAGATAGAAATGCGGAAAGAGAGAACAGAAACAGCCTGGGGATCATCAGATCATCACTCTGTGTGTCTGTGTGGCAGAAAGAGAGAGAGTCGTGTCACAGACAGGGAACGGATGCCATACTGAACAAGCGTTACCACCCATTAACATGCACTAGCACTTTTAAAGAGTCCTTTATTAGAGGCAACATTTCTAGAATGAGCTCGGCCTCCCAAGGTCATGTTCAGAGACAGCGAGGAGGAGAGATGTGAACCTTATGTTAACGTGGGTATTCTGAACTTCACTGCACCAATCTACAGACCTCAAGACCCCAACCATGCTCGGAAGTCTCATGTCTGGGACAAAAATAGTGCAAGATGAATTTAGGCATTAGACATTTTTTTACTGTTTGAGTACTCGCATGAAAAGAATATGTGTACATTTATCATAACCACTACAGATAACGAATCATAACAGCTAAATTGCCCCATATATATAAATATTTAGTCAATGGGGTGGCAGGTAGCCTAGTGGTTAGAGTGTTGGGCCTGTAACCGAAAGGGTGCTGGATCGAATCCCTGAGCTGACAAGGTGAAAATCTGTCGTTCTGCCCCCGAACAAGGCACTGTTCCCCGGTAGGCCGTCATTGTGAATAAGAATTTGTTCTTAACTGACTTGCCTAGTTAAATAAAGGTTAAAAAAGCAAGTGCCATTTAATAATAATTTATTGAAACCGTAATATCAACTGGTTATATTATATCGTGGAACACAATCTTCAAAAAAGGAAGTAACCTCAGCAGTGGCGCTTGCTAGTAGAAGCACATGGCTGTGAAATGGCATAGCATTGTTTTGTTAATTTAGCATACACAAAGCTCTTATTTCCAAAGCCCTTATCACTGTTAAGACACACCTATTTTATAGTAAAAACATGATGTAATATAACAGAATAAAATAAAACAGAATATTTTTCCAAACGAAAAAAGTTTCCAGTGTGAAGTGATGCACATCTCACTTCTGGAACAGTTATTCTCAAAAAGTGATCATTTGAAACGGGCTCAATTTGGCGAGTTGAAAGACAATTTTTTCAGGGTTGCAAACCAAAATCGGTCTTTTTTTCGATATACTGTACAGAAGTTCAAATCTCTTTATTCTGCCTATTCTTTGGAATTTTCTAAATGGAGAAATAATTCCACATTGAACACTGCATGGTGATGAATTATGGCCAGGACATCTGTTTGGTAAGTAGGCTTATGCTCAATGATTGTAATGAAAATACGCTCTGTCTTTATCAAACTAATGTTTTTGCATATTTTCAGCGTGGAACCTGTGTAGCCTAGGCTAGCTAATTCTAAATGGCACTAGCAGTTCACAAAGTAGCCTAAGCGGAAAATAGACAGGATGCAATTATTCCAAAACTGCAGCTCATTATTGTAACACATATTTTTCCTACTTCAATCAACCAGTCCATTTTGAATTTGTGATAAAACTGTCATCATTTGGCATGGAATGTAGCTTGTGTATCCCGTCAGATAGATCCATTTTTACAGGCATTTATTTCTGTAGCCTTAACAGGACCTTCTGTTCACAACTGCGCACTCAGCCCGCATGTGTGGAGGGAGCAGTCAGAACTAACTCAGCCCGCATGTGTGGAGGGAGCGGTCAGAACTAACTCAGCCCGCATGTGTGGAGGGAGCGGTCAGAACTAACTCAGCCCGCATGTGTGGAGGGAGCGGTCAGAACTAACTCAGCCGCATGTGTGGAGGGAGCGGTCAGAACTAACTCAGCCCGCATGTGTGGAGGGAGCGGTCAGAACTAACTCAGCCCGCATGTGTGGAGGGAGCGGTCAGAACTAACTCAGCCCGCATGTGTGGAGGGAGCGGTCAGAACTAACTCAGCCCGCATGTGTGGAGGGAGCGGTCAGAACTAACTCAGCCCCAGTGTGGGGAGGGAGCGGTCAGAACTAACTCAGCCGCATGTGTGGAGGGAGCGGTCAGAACTAACTCAGCCGCATGTGTGGAGGGAGCGGTCAGAACTAACTCAGCCCGCATGTGTGGAGGGAGCGGTCAGAACTAACTCAGCCCGCATGTGTGGAGGGAGCGGTCAGAACTAACTCAGCCCGCATGTGTGCAGGGAGCGGTCAGAACTAACTCAGCCCCAGTGTGGGGAGGGAGCGGTCAGAACTAACTCAGCCCCAGTGTGGACGGAGCGGTCAGAACTAACTCAGCCCCAGTGTGTGGAGGGAGCGGTCAGAACTAACTCAGCCCCAGTGTGTGGACGGAGCGGTCAGAACTAACTCAGCCCCAGTGTGGGGAGGGAGCGGTCAGAACTAACTCAGCCCCAGTGTGGGGAAGGAGCGGTCAGAACGCAATTGTCACGACTTCCGCCGAAGTCGGCCCCTCTCCTTGTTCGTTCGGCGGTCGACGACACCGGCTTTCTAGTCACCACCGATCCATGTTTCCCTTTTCGTTTTGTTTTGTCTTGATTATACACACCTGGTTTCAATTCCCTTATTATGTTCCTTATTTAACCCTCTGGCTTACCTTTCTGTTTTGTCCGTGATTGTTCGTGTTCAGTGGTTGTTGGAGGTGTTTCTCCTAACCCTGTTGTTTTGCTGTTGGAGATTTTGATTGTGTTTTTTGAGTAAACAAGTCTGTTTGCACTCAAACCTGTGTCCTGCGCCTGACTCCGCTACGTCTCCAAACCAAAAGCGTTACAGAATCACAGACCATTTAAATGGAGTCAGCAGGCGCAGCCAGCCCTCCTCTCCCAGTAGAGGAGCGCGTCCAGCAGCACGCGACCATGTTACAAAGTCTCGGGACAGCCATGGATCACGTGCTGCAGACCATGGAGAGATGGGAGAGAAGAGGATTTCCCGTCGACCCAGCCACACCACCTCCACCCGCACCTCTACCTACACCCATGCCTACCCATCCATCGTCAGGATCCAGTGGGATTCGGCTCTCGCTCCCAGGAGCGTATGACGGAACAGCTGCCGGGTGCCAGGGGTTCCTACTCCAGCTGCAGCTCTACCTGGCAGCTGTTCAGCCGGCCCCTTCGGGATGCGAAAGAGTGAGCGCCCTCATCTCCTGCCTGACTGAAAAAGCCCTGGAGTGGGCCAACGCCATCTGGGAAAGGGAAGGCCCAACTCTGGATGACTACGAGGACTTCTCCCGCCGCTTACGGGCAGTATTTGATCATCCACCTGAAGGGAGAGCGGCAGGGGAGCGCTTGTTCCATTTGAGACAGGGGATGAGAAGCGCTCAGGAGTTTGCGCTGGATTTTTGAACTCTGGCGGCGGGCGTGGGATGGAATGAGCAGGCCCTGATCGACCACTACAGGTGTAGTTTGCAAGAGGACGTTCGTAGGGAGCTAGCCTGCAGGGACACCACCCTCAACCTGGACCAGCTGGTGGACTTATCTATCCGGCTGGATAACCTGTTGGCCTCCCGCGGACGTCCGGATCGGGGTCCGTTAGTTCCATCCCCCAGCTCCTTAGACCCAACACCCATGGAGTTGGGAGGGGCTGCAATGAGGGGGGCCGGAGGGGGGACCATTCCCTGCACTAGCTGTGGCCGGAGAGGGCACACTGCTGGTCGGTGCTGGGGAGGTTCTCCAGGAAGTCGAGGTAGCAGGCGGAACACTGGTGGTTCATCCCAGGTGAGTAGGCACACAACTCACCCAGAGCCCCCTGTTGCTCACATGTGGTTATCTATAGGATTTCCGGGGTTTTCCCCGCATCCCCAGCATAAGGCGCTAGTAGATTCAGGCGCAGCTGGGAACTTTATTGACCATTCCTTGGCACATAGATTAGGGATTCCTATTGTTCCCATTGATGTTCCCTTCCCTGTACATGCCCTAGATAATCGTCCGTTGGGGTCGGGGCTGATTAGGGAGGTCACAGCTCCCATTGCTATGATAACGCAGGGGGATCATGAGGAGAGAATTAGTCTCTTTCTGATCGACTCTCCTGCGTTTCCCGTTGTGTTGGGTCTTCCCTGGTTGGCCTCTCATGATCCTACTATTTCGTGGCAACAGAGGGCTCTCAAGGGATGGTCATGTCAGTGTTCAGGGAAGTGTGTAGGTGTTTCCTCAGGTGCCACTACGGTGGAAAGTCCAAACCAGGTTTCCAGCATGCACATTCCCCCCGAATATGCCGATTTGGCACTCGCCTTCTGTAAAAGGAAGGCGACTCAATTACCACCCCATCGACCGGGGGATTGTGCGATAAATCTCCTGGTGGGCGCTGCACTTCCCAGGAGTCACGTGTATCCTCTGTCACAGGAGGAGACGGCAGCTATGGAGACATATGTCACCGAATCTCTGGGACAAGGATACATTCGGCCCTTCACTTCACCTGTCTCCTCGAGTTTCTTTTTTGTGAAGAAGAAGGATGGAGGTTTACGCCCGTGCATTGACTATCGAGGTTTGAACCAGATTACGGTAAAATACAGTTACCCGCTGCCTCTCATCGCCAGTATGACAGAGTCATTGCATGGGGCGCGCTTCTTCACCAAATTGGACCTCAGGAGCGCTTACAACCTGGTGGGTATCCGGGGAGGGGATGAGTGGAAGACGGCATTTAGCACCACTTCTGGGCACTATGAGTACCTCGTCATGCCGTATGGGTTAATGAATGCTCCATCCGTCTTCCAATCCTATGTGGATGAGATCTTCAGGGACCTGCACGGGCGGGGTGTAGTGGTGTATATAGATGACATTCTAATATAATCCACTACCCGCGCCGAGCATGTGTCCCTTGTACGCAGGGTGCTTGGTCGACTGTTGGAGCATGACCTTTACGTCAAGGCGGAGAAATGTCTGTTCTTCCAACAGTCCGTCTCCTTCCTAGGGTACCGTTTTTCCGCGTCAGGGGTGGAGATGGAGAATGACCGCATTTCAGCTGTGCGTAATTGGCCGACTCCAACCACGGTAAAGGAGGTGCAGTGGTTTATAGGGTTTGCCAACTACTACCGGAGGTTTATCCCGGGTTTTGGGCAGGTGGCGGCTCCCATTACCTCCTTGCTGAAGGGGGGACCGGTGCGACTGCAGTGGTCGGCTTTTGGTTACCTGAAGGCTCTGTTTACCACGGCTCCAGTGCTAGCGCATCCTGATCCCTCCTTAGCGTTCATAGTTGAGGTGGACGCGTCCGAGGCTGGAATAGGGGCTGTGCTATCTCAGCGCTCGGGTACGCCACCAAAACTCCACCCTTGTGCTTTCTTTTCGAAGAAGCTCAGTCCGGCGGAGCGAAACTATGACGTGGGGGATAGGGAGTTGTTGGCTGTTGTCGGGGCCCTGAAGGCGTGGAGACATTGGCTTGAGGGGGCTAGACACCCTTTCCTCATTTGGACTGACCACTGAAATCTGGAGTACATTCGGGCAGTGAGGAGACTGAACCCTCGCCAGGCTAGGTGGGCTATGTTTTTCACACGCTTTGTTTTCACCCTCTCCTACAAACCAGGTTCCCAGAATGTGAAGGCAGACGCACTGTTCCGGCTCTATGATACAGAGGAGCGGTCCACGGAGCCCACTCCCATAATTCCAGCTTCTTGCCTGGTGGCACCGGTGGTATGGGAGGTGGACGCAGACATCGAACCGGCGTCACGTGCAGAGCCTACTCCCCCCCAGTGTCCAGTTGGGCGCTTGTACGTTCCGTTTGATGTCCGCGATCGTTTGATCTGTTGGGCCCACACGTCACCCTCCTCTGGTCATCCTGGTATCGGTCGGATGGTGCGCTGCCTTGCGGGGAAGTACTGGTGGCCCACGTTAGCTAAGGACGTGAGGGTTTATGTCTCCTCCTGTTCGGTATGTGCACAGTGCAAGGCACCTAGACATCTGCCCAGAGGGAAATTACAACCCCTTCCCGTTCCGCAACGACCGTGGTCACACCTATCGGTGGATTTCGTGACGGATCTTCCCCCGTCGCGGGGTAACACCACGATCCTGGTCGTTGTGGATCGGTTTTCTAAGTCCTGCCATCTCCTTCCTTTGCCCGGTCTCCTTACGGCTCTACAAACTGCGGAGGCCCTGTTCACCCATTTATTCCGGCACTACGAGGTGCCTGAGGACATAGTGTCTGATCGGGGTCCCCAATTTACGTCTAGAGTCTGGAGGGCGTTTATGGAACACCTGGGGGTCTCGGTTAGCCTTACCTCAGGTTTCCACCCCGAGAGCAACGGGCAGGTGCAGAGAATCAACCAAGAGGTGGGTAGGTTTCTGCGGCCCTATTGCCAGGACCGGCCGGGGGAGTGGGTGGCGTTTATCCCCTGGGCGGAGATGGCCCAAAACTCCCTCCGCCACTCTTCTACTAATCTAACCCCTTTTCAGTGTGTGCTGGGTTATCAGCCGGTCCTGGCTCCATGGCATCAGAGCCAGATCGAGGCTCCTGCGGTGGATGAATGGTTTCGGCACTCGGAGGAGACAAGGAATGCTGCCCATATACAACTACAACGGGCCATCAAGCGGCAAAAGGCGAGTGCCGACAGCCACCGCAGTGAGGCCCCGGTTTATGCACCGGGGGATCGGGTCTGGCTCTCGACCCAAAACCTGCCCCTTTACCTGCCCTGCCGGAAGCTGGGTCCGCGGTTTGTGGGGCCATTTAAAGTCCTGAGGAGACTGAACGAGGTTTGTTATAGGTTACAACTCCCCCCTGATTATCATATTAACCCCTCGTTCCATGTGTTTCTACTCAGGCCGGTGGTGGCTGGTCCGCTACAGCAGTCTGAGGTGCGGGAGGTTCCTCCGACCCCTCTGGACATCAAGGGGGCACCGGCGTACACAGTACGAGCCATTATGGACTCTAGACGTCGGGCAAGGGGCCTTCAGTACCTCGTGGAGTGGGAGGGGTACGGCCCGGAGGAGCAATGCTGGGTACCGACGGAGGACATCCTGGACCCGTCGTTAATCCAGGAGCTTCACCGCTTCCGCCCTGATCGCCCTGCGCCCCGTCCTCCGGGTCGTCCCCAAGGCCGGTGTCGGCGCAATTGTCACGACTTCCGCCGAAGTCGGCCCCTCTCCTTGTTCCGGCGGCGTTCGGCAGTCGACGTCACCTGCTTTCTAGTCACCACCGATCCATGTTTCCCTTTTCATTTTGTTTTGTCTTGATTATACACACCTGGTTTCAATTCCCTTATTATGTTCCTTATTTAACCCTCTGGCTTACCTTTCTGTTTTGTCCGTGATTGTTCGTGTTCAGTGGTTGTTGGAGGTGTTTCTCCTAACCCTGTTGTTTTGCTGTTGGAGATTTTGATTGTGTTTTTTGAGTAAACAAGTCTGTTCGCACTCAAACCTGTGTCCTGCGCCTGACACCGCTACGTCTCCAAACCAAAAGCGTTACAGCAATTGAGTGAGACAAGGAGGGGAAAGGGAATTTAGGGAGAAGAACTGTGTGATGCTTGGCTTGGCTTCTTTTTTGTTATGCCCAGCTAATGCACATGTACAAATGGAACACTAGAGTCAAAGCAAATTAACATCTTCAAGACAAAATTTCACTTGCCCGTTCCAGCAGCCACAAAGCACATTCCACCAAATAGTTTCACAGTATTTGATTTAAAAACATTTTTATCTCTGTTTAAAGATTGAGCTTTGACGTCCATTTGAGTACTCAAGTACTCGATTACTCATGCCCATTCCTAGTATAGAAATTATAATTATTCCCAGCTTCATCATAAGTCTTACAAACCCAAGCCTAAACCTGTAGCCCTTACCTTCACCCCTTCACCCTTACCTTCACCCCTTTCACCCTTACCTTCACCCCTTCACCCTTACCTTTACCCCTTCACCCTTACCTTCACCCCTTCACCCTTACCTTTACCCCTTCACCCTTACCTTCACCCCTTCACCCTTACCTTTACCCCTTCACCCTTACCTTCACCCCTTCACCCTTACCTTTACCCCTTTTCAACATCCTAATCCTAATACCAGCCTAATGGCAAGACCATTTCCTCTAGGCCTACAGCTCTGGGTTTAAACAATAAGAATACTCATATTCCACCTTGCTGAGGGACCATTTCCTCTAGGCCTATAGCTCTGGGTTTAAACAATAAGAATACTCATATTCCACCTTGCTGAGGGACCATTTCCTCTAGGCCTATAGCTCTGGGTTTAAACAATAAGAATACTCATATTCCACCTTGCTGAGGGACCATTTCCTCTAGGCCTATAGCTCTGGGTTTAAACAATAAGAATACTCATATTCCACCTTGCTGAGGGACCATTTCCTCTAGGCCTATAGCTCTGGGTTTAAACAATAAGAATACTCATATTCCACCTTGCTGAGGGACCATTTCCTCTAGGCCTATAGCTCTGGGTTTAAACAATAAGAATACTCATATTCCACCTTGCTGAGGGACCATTTCCTCTAGGCCTATAGCTCTGGGTTTAAACAATAAGAATACTCATATCCCACCTTGCTGAGGGACCATTTCCTCTAGGCCTATAGCTCTGGGTTTAAACAATAAGAATACAATTTCCTCTAGGCCTATAGCTCTGGGTTTAAACAATAAGAATACTCATATCCCACCTTGCTGAGGGACCATTTCCTCTAGGCCTATAGCTCTGGGTTTAAACAATAAGAATACCATTTCCTCTAGGCCTATAGCTCTGGGTTTAAACTATAAGAATACTCATATTCCACCTTGCTGAGGGACCATTTCCTCTAGGCCTATAGCTCTGGGTTTAAACAATAAGAATACTCATATTCCACCTTGCTGAGGGACCTCTCTTTGCACTCCCGAGTCCCGACTGTGTGGAGACCCAATAAATAGGTAAAGAGGTCATTAATTTATGTGCATGACTTTAATTACCCAGGTGTATCCAATTTGTCCAAGCTAGGGCTCTACAGTCTGGCTGCTCCTGTTGTGTTGGGGATGGTGGCTTTTCCCTCTTCCTGTAACACGGCGAATGTTTCTGAATAACGGAAAATTAGATAACACTTCTTCTATTACGAGAATGATATTACTATAATTATTTTCCACCCTCCACTTGCTATTAAAATACCTTGGCACAGTGACCAAGTGATGTAAAACAACTGACAGCACATTAAAGCGGTGTGACTAACAGTGCACATGAGATATATTTATCAAAACAGACGGAGAGTTTAATTCGGTGTCCTACTGTAACACACACTTTCTGTCACAGCGGTGGAGCCTAATGGAGGGAGCCAAATTAGACCATTAGTAGCATGTCGAATAGCACCTTGCATTTTCCATAGTCAGCTGCAACATGTGCAAAAACATTAAATAAACACTAAGGGCATATGCAAAGCACTGTTGGCCACCACCATAAATAAACCCCAAGTTAAAAAATGATTGGGTCCCTCAATGAACAGCTAAGCAGCTTACAGAATCCCCAGTTCAACACCGGCTGAGGAAGAGCTCAGCAATAGGCCATGCTAATAAAATGACTTGTTCTGCTAACACAACCAGAGTGTCTGACCTTTTTAACTCGTGGTCAGGGCTGTCACACACACACACACACACACACACACACACATGCATGCATGATGCACACACGGACGTGTGTGTGTTCAGACAGCAGTCATTTGCTGACATGGCTTTGCTACTTGACATAGTAACGACAGGTGTGTGTGTTCAGACAGCAGTCATTTGCTGACATGGCTATGCTACTTGACATAGTAACGACAGGTGTGTGTGTTCAGACAGCAGTTATTTGCTGACATGGCTATCCTACTTGACATAGTAACGACAGGTGTGTGTGTTCAGACAGCAGTAATTTGCTGACATGGCTATCCTACTTGACATAGTAACGACAGGTGTGTGTGTTCAGACAGCAGTCATTTGCTGACATGGCTATCCTACTTGACATAGTAACGACAGGTGTGTGTGTTCAGACAGCAGTCATTTGCTGACATGGCTATGCTACTTGACATAGTAACGACAGGTGTGTGTGTTCAGACAGCAGTCATTTGCTGACATGGCTATGCTACTTGACATAGTAACGACAGGTGTGTGTGCAGTGGTGTAGGCTGATTGGTGGTGAAGCTCGTGCTTCCTATCAGTCAGAAGTTATGTAGCAAGCTAAGGTGACAACAATGTACGTTTCACAGTTGCTTTAAATGTTCAACATCATAGTGTAAGAACACTTCTAAAGCCTCAAAGGATAAGATGTTCCAACTTTCAAAACAAGTCATTTTTGGCCACAGTAGTCAACTAGGTAGGTGTTTGGCTATCTAGCACATTCACAAATGTGTTTGTAAACAATTAACAAGCTTTTTACGTAGCTACCACAAGTTCTTGTCAAACTCAACAGAGTAGCTAGCAAGCAACAAGATATTCCAAATAACAGTCTAAAAACCACTGGAGAGCAAATCAATCAAATTTCACCGTTCAGACAAGTCACATGGCCAGGAATCCGATTTGTATCCGACTTCACACCACCTACGAAGGTGATTTGAAATGTGGCTTGAAATATCAGATTCCACGTGCTTCATAGATGTTCAGACCGCAGGAAAAAGAACAGATTCAAATCGGATATGGAAAATTGGCATTGAGTCACTTCAAACTGCCAATGTGAACAAAGGACTTAGACCTTTCCTCCATACAGATTCTTTCCAGATCCTTTACAGCCTTCGTATGTGCTTATGGACTGCCCTCTTCAATTCAAACCACACATTTTCATTGGTATTCAAGACCGGAGACTGAGATGGTCATTACAAAATGTTGATTTTGTGGTCAATTAACAATTTCTTTGTGGATTTTGATGTGTGCTTGGTGTTATTGTCTTGCTGGAAGATTCCCTTGCGGCCAAGTTGCAGCCTCCTGGCAGAGGCATCCAGGTTTTTGGCTAAATGTCCTGCTATTTGGTAAAGTTCATGATTCCGTTGACCTTAACAAGAGCCCCAGGACCATTGGAAGCAAAAATAGCCCCATACCATTAAAGATCCTCCAACGTATTATACAGTAGGGATGAGGTACACTATATATACAAAAGTATGTGGACACCACTTCAAATTAGTGGATTCGGCTATTTCAGCCACACCTGTTGTTGACAGGTGTATAAAATCGAGCACACAGCCATTCAAGACAAACATTGGCAGTAGAATGGCCTTACTGAAGAGCTCAGTGACTTTCAACGTGGCACCGTCTGCCCTGCTAGAGCTGTTACTGTGAAGTGGAAATGTCTAGGAGCAACGTCTCAGCCCCGAAGTGATAGGCCACACAAGCTCACAGAATGGGACTGCCGAGTGCTAATCGTTTGTCCTCAGTTGCAAAACTCACTGCCAAGTTCCAAACTGCCTCTGGAAGCAACGTCAGAACAAGAACTGTTCTTACGGAGCTTCATGAAATTGGTTTCCATGGCCGAGCAGCCGCACACAAGTCTAAGATCACCATGCGCAATGCCAAGCGTCGGCTGGAGTGGTGTAAAGCTCGCCACCATTGGACTCTGGAGCAGTGGAAACACGTTCCCTGGAGTGATGAATCACGCTTCACCATCTGGCAGTCCGATGGATGAATCTGGGTTTGGTGAATGCCAGGAGAACGCTATCTAACCGAATCCCTAGTGCCAACTGTAAAGTTTGGTGGAGGAGGAATAATGGTCTGGGTTGTTTTTCATTGTTTGTGCTAGGCACCTTAGTTGCAGTGTAGTCGCAGTGAAGGGAAATCTTAATGCTACAGCATACAATGACATTGTAGACGATTCTGTGCTTCCGACTTTGTGGCAACAGTTTGGGGAAGGGCCTTTCCTGTTTCAGCATGACAATGCCCCCGTCACAAAGCGAGGTCCATACAGAAATGTTTTGTCGAGATCGGTGTGGAAGCACTTGACTGGCCTGCACAGAGCTTCTGACCTCAACTCCATCGAACACCTTTGGGATGAATTGGAATTCCGACTGCAAGCCAGGCCTAATCGCCCAACATTAGTGCCTGACCTCACTAATGCTCTTGTGGCTGAATGGAAGCAAGTGCCCACAGCAATGTTCCAACATCTGTCAAATCTACCATTCCAGTGTTTTAATTGCTATATTGTATTTACTTCGCCACCATGGCCTATTTATTGCCTTTACCTCCCTTATCTCACCTCATTTGCTCACATTGTATATAGACTTATTTTTCTACTGTATTATTGACTGTATGTTTGTTTTACTCCATGTGTAACTCTGTGTTGTTATATGTGTCGAACTGCTTTGCTTTATCTTGGCCAGGTCGCAGTTGTAAATGAGAACTTGTTCTCAACTTGCCTACCTGGTTAAATAAAGGTGAAATAAAAATAAAATAAATAAATCTAGTGGAAAGCCTTCCCAGAAGAGTGGAGGCTGTTATTGCAGAAATGTTGGAATGAGATGTTCGACGAGCAGGTGTCCACATACTTCATGCACCAAATACAACAGGTGTAGACCTTACCGTGAAATGCTTACTTACAAGCCCTTAACCCACAATAGAGTTTTAAGAAAATAGAGTTAAGAAAATATTTACTAAATAAATGTAATTTTTTTTTTAATGTAACACAATAAAATAACAATAATGGAGGCTATATACAGGAGGTACCGGTACTGAGTCAATGTGCGGGGATACAGGTTAGTCAAGGTAATTTGTACTTGTAGGTAGGGGTAAAGTGACTATGCATAGATAATAAACAGCGAGTAGCAGCAGTGTGGCTATTTGATTAATTGTTAAGCAGTCTTATGGCTTGGGGGTAGAAGCTATTAAGTAGCCTTTATGAGCTAGACTAGGCGCTCCGGTACCGCTTGCCGTGTGTAGCAGGGAGAACCGTCTATGACTTGGGTGACTGGAGTCTTTGACCATTTTTGGGGCATTCCTCTAACACGTCTATATAGGTCCTGGATGGCAGGAAGCTTGGCCCCAGTCATGTACTGGGCTGTACGCACTACCCTCTGTAGCGCCTTCGGTCGGATGCTCTCGATGGTGCAGCTGTAGAACTTTCTGAGGATCTGGGGGAACCATGCCAAATCTTTGGTGGAGTAGGCATTGTCGTGCCCTCTTCACAACTTTCTTGGTGTGTTTGGACCATGATAGTTTGTTGGTGATGTGGACACCAAGGAACTTGAAACTCTCGACCCGCTCCACTACAGCCCCGTCGATGTGAATGGGGGGCGTGTTTGCCCCTACTTTTCCTGTAGTCCATGATCATCTCCTTTATCTTGCTCACGTTGTTGGAGAGGTTGTTGTCCTGGCACCACACTGCCAGGTCTCTGACCTCCTCCCTATTCGCTGTCTCATCGTTGTCGGTGATCAGGCCTACCACCGTTGTGTCGTCAGCAAACTTAATGATGGTGTTGGATTCGTCATTGGCCACTCTGTCGTGGGTGAACAGGGAGTACAGGAGGGGACTAAGCACGCACCCCATGTAGTGTATTTTCTGCATATGCATTGTTCTTTTGAAGTCCAAACTCACTGCTGGTGTGTGTGGCCAAAGACCTCTACTTTCATGTCATATGGAATGGATGGTTTAACCTCTACAGGAGCGGTGTCTCCCTCGCAGGATGGTTGAACTAACGTAGGCTAATGTGATTAGCATGAGGTTGTAAGTAACAAAAACAAATCCCAGGACATAGACATATCGGATAGGGGCAGAAAGCTTAAATTCTTGTTCATATAACTGCACTGTCCAATTTACAGTAGCTATTACAGTGAGAGAATAACATGCATTTTTTGAGGAGAGTGCACAATAATGAACTTGAAAATGTATTAATAAACCAATTAGGCACATTTTGGCAGTCTTGATACACCATTTTGGACAGATATACAATGGTTCATTGGATCAGTCTAAAACTTTGCACATACACTGCTGCCATCTAGTGGCCAAAATCTAAATTGTGCCTGGGCTGGAATAATACATTATGGCCTTTCTCTTGCATTTCAAAGAATATGAAGAGATTTTTTTTAAACGCATGTTTATTTCTTTCTATTATCTTTTACCAGATCTAATGTGTTATATCCTCCTACATTAATTTCACATTTCCACAAACTTCAAAGTGTTTCATTTCAAATGATATCAAGAATATGCATATCCTTGCTTCAGTTCCTGAGCTGCAGGTAGTAAGATTTGGGTATGTCATTTTGGGTGAAAATTGAAAAAAAGTGTTGGATCCTTAGAGATGTCTGTTATTGATAAATCAGGAAATCAGATTATACGTGTCCATTAAAATCCTTTATAAATCCAGTTTACAATGGCCTATCAACTTTAAACTTTTTATGGTCATCAAAGTCAGATTCAGTCCAAATTTGGTCTGTGGACTCAACCAAAAAAAAGTCCCACAAAAGAGTCACAAAAGTCCCTAAAGAGTTTGAGAAAATAACGTTGATGCATTCAAAGACGGCCACACTATACCAGTAGATGCATATTAGCATACACAAATCTTCTTCTTGTGAACCATAAGACCAAATGACACCAAATTTGGAAGAAAAGCAAAGGGATTTGTTCAGAAGATGGCTGAGTTACCGGCAAATCCAAAACCAGATTTTACGTGTCAATTTAAACCACCGTAAATCCACTCCACAGTGGCATATCAACTTAGACTTGTCACCGCTGTCATGGACATCCCTAAGATGAACCTCAATGAGTTTGGTATTGACATATCAGAAATCAAAGTATTAACAACTAACTCTTCAAAATCATGAATCATAAGTCAGATTCACTCCAGATGTTGTATTTGGACTCATGATTGCACATAAAGGAAGATATCCCCTACATGATAGTGCTTGCTTTGTTATCCAACTGATCTTGTGTGCTCTCTGTCATCCTGTGAACCCTGTTCATTGTGGCTCTTTTTTATTGTCTTTTTTGCTCATCTTAATCAAGGGTGCCAGTAATTATGGACCTGACTGTATATGTCATGTGTGAATTCTAAATGTATACATTTGTTTATTTCTGTGTGTGTGTGTGTGTGTGTGTGTGTGTGTGTGTGTGTGTGTGTGTGTGTATGTGTGTGTGTGTGTGTGTGTGTGTGTGTGTGTGTGTGTGTGTGTGTGTGTGTGTGTGTGTGTGTGTGTGTGTGTGTGTGTGTGTGTTGGCACCTCTGGATGTGTATAATTACTCAGAGAATGGAAAGTGACTCACCAGGCTGTTCTGGAAGATTCCAGCATAGGCCAAGAGGCAAAGAGAGGGGGAGAGATGGAGGGGAAAAGCAAAATAATGAGGAGAATGGGGTGATGTGTACCTCCATTTAGTATATGTTACAAATGTAATAATGGTCTGGTTACTTACGACAGAAACTAAAGTAGGGAGGTTGGTTGGGGAGGATGAGTGGGTGGGTGTATAGCAATCTAAAGGTTTCATGCTTAAGTCTTGATGGGGACAACTGTAGAATTTTAGCTAACCCTTCCCCTTTAACCAACCTTAACCTAATTATCTTAACCTGCTACGTACATTCTCCTAACCTTTGTTGTTAGTTCTCCTAAACTGCACTGTAAATTCTCCTAATCTTTGTTGTTAATTCTCCTAATCTTTGCAACAAGCAGCCTGGTCTCAGAGCAAGACTGATAATACTATACATCATCCAATATGTACAGACGTAGGATCTTAATTTGATCACTCTGTTGTTGCAGTACATTTCCTACACAGTAAGAAACTCAAACTTGTTGTGTATTGGAGGTTAAAAACGATTCTGAAGTTTGGAATTTAAACTTTAAAATGTCAGGGTTGATTTGCCCTAACAAAAAATGTGTCAACCCCTAAAACAAATTCCATTCATTATAATCCACACAAATATTCTCATTTACTGTTGCTGCAGGATTATTTTCCTACTGTGAGAAACTGGTCAGATTAAGATCCTGCATCTGTATGATACGCTACGTCGTCCAATTTATTGATATTGTACAACCGTGTAAGACGTATGATACTATACATTCTTCAATTTGTACTGTACGACTGCTATTCCATTCGTAACATAACAGAGTGGATAGATGGAAGCCACTCCTCAGCAAAAGGCACATGACAGCCCGCTTGGAGTTTGCCAAAAGGCACCTAAAGGACTCAGACCACGAGAAACAAGATTCTCTGGTCTGAACTCTTTGGCTTGAATGCCAAGCGTCACGTCTGGAGGAAACCTGGCACCATCCCTACGATGAAGCATGGTGGTGGCAGCATCATTCTATGGGGATGTTTTTCAGCGGCAGGGACTGGGAGACTAGTCAGGATCGAGGGAAAGATGAACAGAGCAAAGTACAGAGAGATCCTTGATGAAAACCTGCTCCAGAGCGCTCAGGACCTCAGACTGGGGCGAAGTTTCACCTTCCAACAGAACAACGACCCTAAGCACACAGCCAAGAAAACACAGGAGTGGCTTCGGGACAAGTCATGGAATGTCCTTGAGTGGCCCAGCCAGAGCCCGGATTTGAACCTGATCGAACATCTCTGGATAGGCCTGAAAACAGCTGTGCAGTGACGCTCCCCATCCAACCTGACAGTGCTTGAGAGGATCTGCAAAGAAGAATGGGAGGAACTCCCCAAATACAGTTGTGCCAAGCTTGTAGTGTCATACCCAAGAAGACTCGAGGCTGTAATCGCTGCCAAAGGTGCTAAAGTACTGAGTAAAGGGTCTGAATACTTGTGTAAATGTGATATTTCTTTTTTTTTATACAGTACCAGTCAAAATGTTTGGACACACCTGCTCATTCAAGGGTTTTTCTTTATTTTTTATATTTTCTACATTGTAGATAATTGTGAAGACATCAAAACTATGAAATAACACATATGGAATCATGTAGTCACAAAAAAAGTTTTAAACAAATCTAAATAGATTTTAGATTTTAGATTCTTCAAAGTAGCCACCTTTGCCTTGATGACAGCTTTGCACACTCTTGGCATGCTCTCAACCAGCTTCACCTGGAATGCTTTTCTAACAGTCTTGAAGGAGTTCGCACATATGCTTAGCACTTATTGGCTGCTTTTCCTTCACTCTGCGGTCCAACTCATCCCAAACCATCTCAATTGGGATGAGGTCGAGTGATTCAGTAGGCCAGGTCATCTGATGCAGCACTCCATCACTCTCTTTCTTGGTCAAATAGCCCTTACACAGCCTGGAGGTGTGTTGGTTCATTGTCCTGTTGAAAAACAAATGACAGTCCCACTAAGTGCAAACCAGATGGGATGGCGTATTGCTGCAGAATGCTGTGGTAGCCATGCTGGTTAAGTGTGCCTTGAATTCTAAATAAATCACTGACAGTGTCACCAGCAAAGCACCTCCACACCATCACACCTCCTCCCCCATGCTTCACGATGGGAACCACAAATGCAGAGATCATCCATTCACCTACTCCGCGCCTCACAAAGACACAGTGGTTGGAACCTAAAATCTCAAATTTGGACTCATCAGACCAAAGGACAGATTTCCCCCGGTCTAATGTCCATTGCTCGTGTTTCTTGGCCCAAGCAAGTCTCTTTTTCTTATTGGTGTCCTTTAGTAGTGGTTTCTTTGCAACAATTTGACCATGAAGGCCTGATTCATGCAGTCTCCTCTGAACAGTTGATGTTGAGATGTGTCTGTTACTTGAACTCTGTGAAGCATTTATTTGGGCTGCAATTGTTGAAGCTGGTAAGAACAATGAACTTATCCTCTGCAACAGAGGTAACTCTGGTTCTTCCTTTCCTGTGGCGGCCCTCATGACAGCCAGTTTCATCATAGCGTTGATGGTTTTTGTGACTGCACTTAAAGTAATGATGGACTGTCGTTTCTCTTTGCTTATTTGAGCTGTTCTTGCCATAATATGGACTTGGTCTTTTACCAAATAGGACTATCTTCTGTTTACCACTCTTACCTTGTCGCAACACAACTGATTGGCTGAAACGCATTAAGAAGGAAAGAAATTCCACAAATGAACTTAACAAGTCACACCTGTTAATTGAAATGCATCCCAGGTGACTACCTCATGAAGCTGGTTGAGAGAATGCCAAGAGTGTGCAAAGCTGTCATCAAGGCAAAGGGTGGCTAATTTGAAGAATCTCAAATATAAAATATATTTTGATTTGTTTAACACTTTTTTGCTTACTACATGATTCCACACGTGTTATTTCCTAGTTTTGATGCCTTATTATTAATCTACAATGTAGAAAATAGTCAAAATTAAGAAAAACCCTGGAATGAGTAGGTGTGTCCAAACTTTTGACTGGTACTGTAAATTTGCCCAAAATTCTAAAAAACATATTTTTTGTTTCGTCATTATGGGGTACTGTGTGTAGATTGACAAGGGGAAAAAACGATTAAATCCACTATAGAATAAGCTGTAACATAACAAAATGTGGAAAACGTCAAGGGACCTGAATACTTTCCGAAAGCACTCTAGTGTCAGTCGCCATTATTTGCTCAACAAGCATCCCAAACGTTGATGGTATACATGCTACATGTGCAGGGCGGATGTGGGTATGGAATCACATTTGATTTGAGATCTGCTATTTCTGACTGTCTGTCCAAAAACTATTTCTTACATGCCAGGTTCCATTCTGTTTGTCCAGACAGTGATTATATTTGTGTCTGCCAACGACCGTTTTGAAATGAATGAGAAATGAGAGATGTCAGCGGATATGTAAACAAAATGGATACTACAGAGACATCGTAATACGGAGATACTTTGGAGAAATAATAGACCCCGGCCTCTCCTAGACAGTTAGCTGTTACTCAAAAGCTAGAATTATGCCACTTCTTCAGTTCACATAGTTTGTAGTCCTCAATCATCTTGTACTGTTCACTAGTCAGACGCAACAAGACAACACACTCGGCTGAACAAGTTTGCAGTAAATTATTTTAATGAGACTGGATGACGAAACCAGCAGAAACTTGTTTATGTACAGACTGGACAGTGAAAATGCAGACTATTACTGATCTGATGTACGTAGTTCTGATCTGAACGTGTTGTATTTAACCCCAGTATAAACAGGTTTTACACTTTGCTTGAATGTAGGACACTCTTTCTCATGTTCCCTTCTTGGGTGCTTCTAAAATATCTATTTTTAATGCATCTGCCACGTTTATTATTTTGAAGAAATTCACAAAGTAGTATGTCTTTGTAAAGTGATTTAAAATACATTTTATCTTGACTTACATTTAGTATCCATCCATTTTGGGACAGCTTTGACGCATTTGGATAAAATGTCTTCTAAGCATATAAATAACATGGAAAGCCAATAATAGTTAAAGAAAGCTAACCTGAAAGCAGAGCAGTTGAGTTGGCAGAGGCCTCAATAGTGTAGTCCTGGCAGGAGACCCCACATCACTCTCAGTGGGTAATGAGCATGTATGGCACTGAAACAACTAGACAGACAACAAGTACAGCACACCCTCACTCGCCCTTTCAACTTTTACTCACTTTCAGTCTGTCTGTCCTTCAGTCTCCATCTGTCTCTTTTTTATTTCTCTCTCTCATTCTCTTTCTTTCTTTTTTAATTTCTTTCATCTCTCTCCCTCCCATCTTTCTGACTGGTGCTCTTCCGATCCATGCAGTGTTTTATGGTCATGGGCCTTGGTGCCAAAGAGATCGGAGAGGCCATTATGAGGAGCGCCTGTGTGAGCAGGAGAGATTTAGGAAGAGAGAGACATACAGCGACCCAGTGAACAGCTGACAGCATGAAGGACTAGGGTTTCTTAACGTGATATGTGGTCTCTTCACACGTCAATAGAAAACACCTGGAGTGGATTAACGGGCCACAGAGAGGTGAAGACAGCATGGAGGAGACTGACAGGGGCTTGGGGATTCTACTACTGTGTTCTGCTGTTGTGTCAGTGTGAATTTCCTCACAGTGTTTGTCAGTTTGTGTTTGCTGAGCATATGTGTTGTGCTGTCTGGGTTTCCTTTGAAGCACCTGCTGAGCTGTGGTATTTGGGTCCGTCTCTCTGACAGTGTGTCAGTGTGTGGTTCCCTGAAAAGTGTGTGTCTGGGTCCATCCCCTGACTGTCCATTAAACTTGGGCAGAGCCCACATGGCCACTTAAAAGCTCTACTAAATTATTCAAAGCATTTACTTATAAATAAACACAGGCTGCTCCCTTCTTCTCTCTGAACTGCTGCACCCTCATAGCTCTCAGTACCTCCTCTATCAGCCTCTGTTTCAGACTCACCCTCCCCACTAACTCCTCCTCCTAGTCACCGGTCCTCTCTCCCGCTTACCTCTCCCTGGCTTTTCCCTCTCTCCTCTCCCCTCTGAACCTCAAACACTCAAGTGAGATCCCTCATTGCTCTTTGTCCTCTTCCTCCCCCTTCCTCTGGTTCTCTGTAATTAAGTTGACTGTTTGTGTGTGCATTGGGCTGAGAGACGGGCACAAACACAGTCCCTTAAGAACAGAGGGAGATAAATAGAATGACAGAGAGAGAAAAAGGTAGGGTGTTATGACAGCTGGCAAACCAGTCATTGATACATGCAAACCCTCTGTCAGGCATCGAGAAGTATTACCTCACACACACACAGATAATAACAACACACACAACCAAATATATATATAAAAATGTATCCATTAGGCTACTGTGCACAACACCAAGAAAACACAGTCACGTCTCCTCATATCCGTACACATCCCATGGGACAACAGAGTGGATAGGGATAACTGATAATGATGGAATAGCAATTATGACCATAATATATCAAATCTGCGCCACTAAAAGGTCACATGTGGTGTAGGATGGAGTGTGGAGAGTAGATAGTTCTGGGCCTCAGGTGACTGCTGGGCCCGTCCACCAGATTACAGATTTGGCAGATACACGCACGACGCACGCACAAGCACACGCACGCACGCACACACACACACACACACACACACACACACACACACACACACACACACACACACACACACACACACACACACACACACACACACACACACACACACACACACAAACGTCTGTCTGATTCCCAGCTCACCAGACCACACTCATTTACAGTACTGGCAAAACAAACAACAGACGATAAGCGTTGTCATCCAAGAGTGAGCAGACTACTGATGAAGGAGGGGAGCAGAGAATACAAATGTGTTTGTTTACTAGAAACCTAGGGAGAACACAGCCAGATAACAGAGGAAGTAGGACGGGAGATCAAAGGGAAGAGTGAGCTACAGGAAGGAAGGAGAAGGGGAAGAGGAGGAAGAGATAGACAGGCAGGGGGGAAGAGGACAGGAAGAGAGGGAATGAGGAAGGTAGAGGAAAGATCTAGAAGTAGAGGAGGGTGGAGAGTCTTGATGGGGAGGAAAGAGATGGGGGAAGTAGTTGATGAAGGGGATGGAAAATAAAAGAGAAGAGAAGAGGAGAGGAGAGGAGAGGAGAGGAGAGGAGAGGAGAGGAGAGAAAAAGAGGGTGTTGGAGGGTGGACAGTCCCAGATTCTCTTTACTTACTGAGACACTCTTGGGTTTGACTGACAGTCTGTGTGTGTGTGTGTGTGTGTGTGTGTGTGTGTGTGTGTGTGTGTGTGTGTGTGTGTGTGTGTGTGTGTGTGTGTTTTACTATACTTGTGAGTACCAGAAGTGCTCACAAGAATAATAAACCAACTAAAATTCAGAGAAATTAGGACATTTTGCCGGTCCTCACTTGTGAAAAGGCTATTTTAGGCTTAGGGGTTAGTTTAAAGGTTAAGGTTAGAATTGTGGTTAGTGGTTAGGTTTAGGGGTTAAGGTTAAGGTTAAGGTTAGGGAAAATAAGATTATGAATGGGAATCAATTGTTGGTCCCCAAAAAGTCCTCACAAGTATAGTAAGACATAGCTGTGTGTGTGTGTGTGTGTGTGTGTGTGTGTGTGTGTGTGTGTGTGTGTGTGTGTGTGTGTGAAGGGGTGGGGTGCACAGTGTGTGCATGGTGTGAGTTTGTTCTGTCAGACTGGTATTGGCAGGCTGAGTCTGTCTGTGGGAAGATCTGTCCCACCATCTGTTCCTGGCAATATGAATGTCTGTGGCTGTTTTTAAAATGCTTCCTCTACCATTCCAAGTCTTAAAATATTCCCCCATCTTTTCCTCTTTTGTTAAAAACTATTTTCTCTCTTCTTTCCATTTACTGTCCATAAATCCATCCATCCATCAATCTATCCATCCCTCCATTAATCTATCCATCTATCCATCCATCCATCCAGTATTTCCATTACTCAAAAGGTGACAATGGAATCACATAGAGGAGAGTGTGATAATGCTGTGTGTAGTGTGACTATGTTAGGTGATATAGAAATTAGGCTTGGGCGGTATACAGTATATACTGTCTACCGAGATATTTGGAAAAAAGCCACAGGAAAACTATTTCTTTGAAGTTTCTCCAAAAATTTGAACATTTGTAGCTGCTTTTTTAAGTTATAATACTGTTAAGTTATAATACCGTAAATCCCGGAATGACAGAAGGACAGTATGACAATATGGAGATCTGGACAAGCCTAATAGAACTGATGAAGTGTGAAATGTGAGAAGGTGCATGTGTCTGTGGTGACCTCATTCTCCCACTGCCTCATCTCTCTCTGATGTCCATTCTGCTCCCCTGAGACACACACAGTCCGCCCCTTCCTCGTCCTCTATCCTGAGTGCCACCATGACTCACTGTTACACCTGTACTCGGTGGATTGACAGAAATTTCACACCAAAAACCACAAATCCTTGTATTATTCCTTCTTATAACACCCCCCCTCTCGATCTCGCTTTCTCTCACGATGAACTTATAGTAAATGCTATAATGTCTCATGTCTTCTACAAATGAGAATGAGCTCATCAGGAACTCTAGTCCTCCTGCTAGTAGGATGCTTTAGGGAGGATGACTTCCTCTATCTTCCCATCTCCACCCAATACTGGATTAACCTGTGTCAAACACACTTCAAAGTCTTAACAGCTAGAGTCACTGTTGTCATGCATGTTACATGCCAATCTGAATTACCGAGCATGCATGCTTTAGTCCCATGCTCTACTTGGTAGAGTTACATGCTCAATGCCTGTGTATTTGAGGGAGGATGGTTATCTTCATCAAAGTGAGCTGCTACTGGATAGTCAGTATTCTTACACCTGATTGAGCTGCGGTGTTCAGTTATGCGTTATTTTAATAGTTTTTTCCTTTGTCCTATGTAGGCTTTCCCACATGAATAGGTTATGAGATAGATGACTTCCTTTGTCATGCATGAGATGATACATTTTTAGACCTGTATGTGGGTGTCTGAAGAAGGATGTTTTTGGAGTGTTATAGTCTGGTCTATAAGCGTGGTTGCAATATTGGGGATAGCTTAGTGAGATCTGACCTGCCCCCTGAGCCCACTCAGACACGCTTGACACATATTCCAAATGGGAACTACAAAAGTGGCTCATGCGCACAGTGTAATACGCAGACATTGAGCATGCTACTCTACCAAGGAGAGGAGGTAACATAGAGATCCTACTACTACAGAGGGCGGCTTACTGGATTTCCTATCTAAAAACATTGACCCCTAGTGGTGTGAATATTGACTTTGATCTCAGGCCCTTCTTATGAATAAATCTTCTTTATTCACTCTTCTTATGAACACGTCTTATAAATGAATATATTCTTTCTACAGCTTATCAGCGTACACCCAATATGTTCCCCCTGTTTATGATACTTATTATGCATTATGGTTGAATCAAAAGATTACACGTAAAAAAGAAATATAAAATTGAAAACAATTAAATATATATATGTGAAATTAAATTAAACAATAATGTATTTTGATGCGAATATTATGTATGATATCTAATTATGTTTCCATATGATAACACTAGCCTAATAATTTATATATGCTGTAAACTATTGTCTTTTAAGAGTTTCACTCAATTCATTCTGATCAAACAAATAATGACACACCCCTCACTATTGTCATTGGTTGCACTAATTGCACTGTATGTCTACATAACCTGGTTGAAGCATTCATGACATTACCCTGAAGAAGGTACATGGATGCTGAAACGTTGGTGTTTATCCCAATAAATTACTGGGAGTTTATATACAGTACCAGTCAAAAGTTTGGACACACCTACTCATTCAAGGGTCTTTCTTTATTTAAAAAATGTTCTACATTGTAGAATTAATAGTGACGACATCAAAACTATGAAATAGCACAAGGCATCATGTAGTAACCAAAAAAGTATTAAACAAATCAAAATATAGTTGAGGTCAGAAGTTTACATACACTTTAGCCAAATACATTTAAACTCAGTTTTTCACAATTCCTGACATTTAATCCTAGTAAAAATTCCCTGTCTTAGGTGACTTAAGATCACCACTTTATTTTAAGAATGTGAAATGTCAGAATAACAGTAGAGAGAATTTTTTTTTTTTCATTTCACCTTTATCTAGCCAGGTAGGCTAGTTGAGAACAAGTTCTCATTTACAACTGCGACCTGGCCAAGATGAAGCAAAGCAGTGCGACACAAACAACAACACAGAGTTACACATGGAATAAACAAGCGTACAGTCAATAACACAATAGAAAAAAAAGAAAGTCTATATACAGTGTGTGCAAATGGCGTGAGGAGGTAAGGCAATAAATAGGCCACAGGAGCGAAGTAATTACAGTTTAGCAAATTAACACTGGAGTCATAGATAAGCAGATGATGATGTGCAAGTAGAAATACTGGTGTGCAAAAGAGCAGAAAGGTTTTTAAAAAACTATATGGGGATGAGGTAGGTAGATTGGGCTATGTACAGCTGCAGCGATCGGTAAGCTGCTCAGATAGCTGATGTTTAAAGTTAGTGAGGGAAATATAAGTCTCCAGCTTCAGCAAATTTTTCAATTCGTTCCAGTCATTGGCAGCAGAGAACTGGAAGGAAAGGCGGCCAAAGGAGGTGTTGGCTTTGGGGATGACCAGTGAGATATACCTGCTGGAGCGCGTGCTACGGGTGGGTGTTGTTATCGTGACCAGTGAGCTGAGATAAGGCGGAGCTTTACATAGCAAAGACTTATTGATGACTTGGAGCCAGTGGGTTTGGTGACGAATATGTAGCGAGGGCCAGCCGACTAGAGCATACAGGTCGCAGTGGTGGGTGGTATAAGGGGCTTTGGTGACAAAACGGATGGCACTGTGATAGACTGCATCCAGTTTGCTGAGTAGAGTATTGGAAGCTATTTTGTAAATTACATCGCCGAAGTCGAGGATCGGTAGGATAGTCAGTTTAACGAGGGTATGTTTGGCGGCGTGAGTGAAGGAGGCTTTGTTGCGAAATAGGAAGCCAATTCTAGATTGAATTTTGGATTGGAGATGTTTAATATGAGTCTGGAAGGAGTTTATAGTCTAGCCAGACACCTAGGTATTTGTAGTTGTCCACATATTCTAAGTCAGAACCGTCCAGGGTAGTGATGCTAGTCAGGCGGATGGGTGCAGGCAGCGAACGGTTGAAAAGCATGCATTTGGTTTTACTAGCATTTAAGAGCAGTTGGAGGCCATGGAAGGAGTGTTGTATGGCATTGAAACTCGTTTGGCCCATTCCTTCTGACAGAGCTGGTGTAACCGAGTCAGGTTTGTAGGCCTCCTTGCTCGTAAACGCCTTTTCAGTTCTGCCCCACACATTTTCTATAGGATTGAGGTCAAGGCTTTGTGATGGCCACTCCAATACCTTGACTTTGAGTCCTTAAGCATTTTGCCACAACTTTGGAAGTATGCTTGGGATCATTGTCCATTTGGAAGACACATTTGCGATCAAGCTTTAAAATTCTGACTGATGCCTTGAGATGTTGCTTCAATATATCCACATAATGTTCCTCCTCATGATGCCATCTATTTGGAAGTTTACATACACTTAGGTTGGAGTCATTAAAATTTGTTTTTCAACCACTCCACAAATTTCTTGTTAACAAACTATAGTTTTGACAAGTCGGTTAGGACATCTACTTTGTGCATGACACAAGTAATTTTTCCAACAATTGTTTACAGACAGATAATTTCACTGTATCACAATTCCAGTGGGTCAGAAGTTTACATACACTAAGTTGACTGTGCCTTTCAACAGCTTGGAAAATTGCAGAAAATGATGTCATGGCTTTAGAAGCTTCTGATAGGCTATTTGACATCATTTGAGTCAATTGGAGGTGTACCAGTGGATGTATTGTAACGCCCTGGCCATAGAGAGGGGTTTTTTGTTCTTTATTTTGGTTAGGCCAGGGTGTTACATTGGGTGGGCGTTCTATGTTTGTTTTCTAGGTTTTTTGTATTTCTTTGTTTTGGTCCGTGTGTGGCTCCCAATCAGGCACAGCTGAAGTTCGTTGTTGCTGATTGGGAGTCACACATAAGGAGCATGTTTTTCCTTCGGGTTTTGTGGGTAATTGTTTCTGTTCAGTGTGTTACCTGTCAGTACTGTTTGGCTGTCGGTTTTCTTGTTTTTTGTATCGTGTTCTTACGTAATTAAATATTCATGATGAACACTAACTCCGCTGCACCTTGGTCTACTCTCTCTCACGACAGCCGTTACAGAATTACCCACCAAAAACGGACCAAGCAGCGGAGGAAGGAGCAGCACAAGGAGGACTATAGGAAGCAGCGCGCTCGGGAAGTCATGGCATCCTGGTCGCTGGAGGTGTTGGAGTCCAGGATTGACTGGACATGGGATCAATTATTTGACCACTGCAACAACCAGCCGAGGGAGAGCGACGGACACGGGAGGCAGCCCCAATATTTTTTTTGGGGGGGGCACACGGGGAGATTGGCGGAGTCAGGCGGTAGACCTGAGCCAACTCCCCGTGCTTACCGGAAGCAGCGTGGTACTGGTAAGGCACCGTGTTATGCTGTGGAGCGCACGGTGTTTCCAGTGCGCGTGCATAGCCCGGTTCGCTACATTCCAGCCCCGCCAAGTGCCATGCGAGAGTGGGCATCAAGCCAGGGCGGATGGTGCCAGCTCAGCGCGTCCTCCTCGGTCCAGGTTATCCTGCTCCGGCGCTGCGCACTGTCTCCAGAGCGCTGGGAGGGTCCAGTTCACCCAATGCCTGCTCTCCGCCCATGCCGGGCCAAAGTGGGCATTCAGCCTGGAGTATGGGTAAAGAGCGTCAAGTCTAGAACTCCAGTGCTCCCCCACAGCCCGGTTTATCCTGTGCCTCCTCCTCGGACCAGGCCTCCAGTGGGTCTCCCCATCCTGGTCCGTCCTGTGCCACCTCCCAGGACTAGGCCTCCAGTGGGTCTCCCCATCCTGGTTAAGCCTGTGCCTCTTCCTCGGACCAGGCCTCCAGTGGGTCTCCCCATCCTGGTCCGTCCTGTGCCGCCTCCTAGGACTAGGCCTCCAGTGGGTCTCGCCAGTCCAGAGCCGCCAGAGCTGCCCGCCAGTCCGGAGCCGCCAGAGCTGCCCGCCAGTCCGGAACCGCCAGAGCTGCCCACCTGTCCGGAGCCGCCAGAGCTGCCCGCCTGTCCGGAGCCGCCAGAGCCGCCCGCCTGTCTGGAGCCGCCAGAGCCGCCCGCCTGTCCGGAGCCGCCAGAGCCGCCCGCCTGTCCGGAGCAGTCAGAGCCGCCCGCCAGCCCGGTGAGTCCTGTGCCTGCGCCTAGGGCCAGGCCTCTTACATGTCTCCTCAGCCTGGTGAATCCTGGGTCAGTGCCGCCGGAGCCGCCAGGGACGCCCACCAGGCGGGCGCAGCCAGGGTCGCCCGCCAGCCGGGCGCAGCCATTGCCGCCCGCCAGCCGAGTGCAGCCATCGCCGCCCGCCAGCCGAGTGCAGCCATCGCCGCCTGCCAGCCGGGCGCAACCAGGGTCGCCCGCCAGCCGGGCGTAGCCATCGCCGCCCGCCAGCCGGGCGCAGCTATCACCGCCCGCCAGCCGGGCGCGGTCAGGGTCGCCCACCAGACCTTCGGCGCGGCCAGGTGCGCCACCTAAGAGGGCGACGCCGAGGGTGGAGCAGAGGCCACGTCCCGCACCTGAGCCGCCGCCGTAAGAAGGCCCACCGGGACCCTCCTCTTCAGTGTCAGGTTTTGCGGCCGGAGTCCGCACCGTGGGGAGGGGGGGGGGGGGGTACTGTAACGCCCTGGCCATAGAGAGGGTTTTTTTGTTCTTTATTTTGGTTAGGCCAGGGTGTTACATTGGGTGGGCGTTCTATGTTCGTTTACTAGGTTTTTTGTATTTCTTTATTTTGGGCCGTGTGTGGCTCCCAATCAGGCACAGCTGAAGTTCGTTGTTGCTGATTGGGAGTCACACATAAGGAGCATGTTTTTCCTTTGGGTTTTGTGGGTAATTGTTTCTGTTCAGTGTGTTACCTGTCAGTACTGTTTGGATGTCGGTTTTCTTGTTTTTTTGTATCGTGTTCTTACGTAATTAAATATTCATGATGAACACTAACTCCGCTGCACCTTGGTCTACTCTCTCTCACGACAGCCGTTACATGTATATCAAGGACTAACTTCAAACTCAGTGCCTCTTTGCTTGACATCATGGGAAAATTAAAAGAAATCAGCCAAGACCTCAGAAAAAAATGTGTAGACCTCCATAAGTCTGGTTCATTCTTGGGGGCAACTTCCAAACGCCTGAAGGTACCACATTCATCTGTACAAACAATAGTACGCAAGTATAAACACCATGGGACCACGCAGCCGTCATACCGCTCAAGACGGAGACGCCTTCTGTCTCCTAGAGATGAACGTACTTTGGTGCGAAAAGTGCAAATCAATCCCAGAACAACAGCAAAGGACCTTGTGAAGATGCTGGAGGAAACAGGTACAAAAGTATCTATATCCACAGTAAAACGAGTCCTATATCGACATAACCTGAAAGGCCGCTCAGCAAGGGAGAAGCCACTGCTCCAAAACCGCCATAAAAAAGCCAGACTACGGTTTACAACTGCACATGGGGACAAAGATCATACTTTTTGGAGAAATGTCCTCTGGTCTGATGAAACAAAAATAGAACTGTTCGGCCATAATGACAATCGTTATGTTTGGAGGAAAAAGGGGGACGCTTGCAAGCCGAAGAACACCATCCCAAACGTGAAGCACGGGGGTGGCAGCGTCATGTTGTGGGGTGCTTTGCTGCAGGAGGGACTGGTGCACTTCACAAAATAGATGGCATCATGATGAAGTAAAATTATGTGGATATATTGAAGCAACATTTTTAGACATCAGTCAGGAAGTTAAAGCTTGGTCGCAAATGGGTCTTCCAAATGGACAATGACCCAAAGCATACTTCCAAAGTTGTGGCAAAATGGCTTAAGGACAACAAAGTCAAGGTATTGGAGTGGCCGTCACAAAGCCCTGACCTCAATCCCATAGAAAATGTGTGGGCAGAACTGAAAAAGCGTGCGGGAGCAAGGAGGCCTACAAACCTGACTCGGTTACACCAGCTCTGTCAGGAGGAATAGGCCAAAATTCACCCAACTTATTGCGGGAAGCTTGTGGAAGGCTACCTGAAATGTTTGACCCAAGTTAAACAATTTAAAGGCAATGCTACCAAATACTAATTGAGTGTATGTAAACTTCTGACCCACTGGGAATGTGATGAACGAAATAAAAGCGTAAATAAATCATTCTCTCTACTATTATTCTGACATTTCACATTCTTAAAATAAAGTGGTGATCCTAACTGACCTAAGACAGGGAATTTTTACTAGGATTAAATATCAGGAATTGTGAAAAACTGAGTTTAAATGTATTTGGCTAAGGTGTATGTAAACTTCCGACTTCAACTGTATATTCCGGACAGAAACATTGCTTGTCTGAAATTTCTGAATTATATCTTTTTTTTTTTACTTTGGGGATTATGTCTTTATTATTGTATTGCTAGATATTACTGCACTGTTGGAGCTAGAAACATAAGCATTTCGCTGCACCTGCGATAACGACTTAAAATCTGTGTACTCAACCAATACATTTTGATTTGGTCTGATACAGTAAAATACACCTAAATGCAGTTCATTACCATTATCAACATCCAAAACAAACGGAGCTAAGAACAAAACAATGCATCACCCCTCCCGTTTCCCTCCCTCATTCCCTTCTTCCTCTCTCTATTTTACTGTCCATGTAGAGTTTCTGGGAACCAACACGCCTTCAATGAGCTCACTGATTAAAAGGCATACATTCTCTCTCTCTTTTCTGCCTCTTTTAAAGCACTCACTTCTGGGAGGCATAGCCTAGATGTTCTCTCAGAGTGTTGACCCCCTCTCCCTCCCACTATCTCCAATTCTCATTTTCCATCTTTCCTCATAAACCTTTTTGTCCGCTAATATCATTCTCAACACTTGCTGCTGAGAGAGAGTTTCTCGCCTGTGCCTCACCAGATTTCATCATTATCTCTTCACTTCCTGGTGCTCTGCCTGAATGTACAGTGAGGGAAAAAAGTATTTGATCCCCTGCTGATTTTGTACGTTTGCCCACTGACAAAGAAATGATCAGTCTATAATTTTAATGGTAGGTTTATTTGAACATCGAGAGACAGAATAACAACAATAAAATCCAGAAAAACACATGTATACATTTTTATAAAATGATTTGCATTTTAATGAGGGAAATAAGTATTTGACCCCTCTGCAAAAAATGACATAGTACTTGGTGGCTAAACCCTTGTTGGCAATCACAGAGGTCAGACGTTTGTTGTAGTTGGCCACCAGGTTTGCACACATCTCAGGAGGGATTTTGTCCCACTCCTCTTTGCAGATTTTCTCCAAGTCATTAAGGTTTCGAGGCTGACGTTTGGCAACTCGAACCTTCAGCTCCCTCCACAGATTTTCTATGGGATTAAGGTCTGGAGACTGGCTAGGCCACTCCAGGACCTTAATGTGCTTCTTCTTGAGCCAGTCCTTTGTTGCCTTGGCCGTGTGTTTTGGGTCATTGTCATGCTAGAATACCCATCCACGACCCATTTTCAATGCCCTTGCTGAGGGAAGAAGGTTCTCACCCAAGATTTGACGGTACATGGCCCTGTCCATCGTCCCTTTGATGCGGTGAAGTTGTCCTGTCCCCTTAGCAGAAAAACTCCCCCAAAGCATAATGTTTCCACCTCCATGTTAGACGGTGGGGATGGTGTTCTTGGGGTCATAGGCAGCATTCCTTCTTCTCCAAACACGGCGAGTTGAGTTGATGCCAAAGAGCTCCATTTTGGTCTCATCTGACCACAACACTTTCACCCAGTTGTCCTCTGAATCATTCAGATGTTCATTGGCAAACTTCAGACGGGCATGTATATGTGCTTTCTTGAGCAGGGGGACCTTGCGGGCGCTGCAGGATTTCAGTCCTTCACGGCGTAGTGTGTTACCAATTGTTTTCTTGGTGACTATGGTCCCAGCTGCGTTGAGATCATTGACAAGATCCTCCCGTGTAGTTCTGGGCTGATTCCTCACCGTTCTCATGATCATTGCAACTCCACGAGGTGAGATCTTGCATGGAGCCCCAGGCCCGAGGGATATTGACAGTTGTTTTGTGTTTCTTCCATTTGCGAATAATCGCACCAAATGTTGTCACCTTCTCACCAAGCTGCTTGGCGATGGTCTTGTTGCCCATTCCAGCCTTGTGTAGGTCTACAATCTTGTCCCTGACATCCTTGGAGAGCTCTTTGGTCTTGGCCATGGTGGAGAGTTTGGAATCTGATTGATTGATTGCTTCTGTGGACAGGTGTATTTTATACAGGTAACAAGCTGAGATTAGGAGCACTCCCTTTAAGAGTGTGCTCCTAATCTCAGCTCGTTACCTGTATAAAAGACACCTGGGAGCCAGAAATCTTTCTGAATGAGAAGGGGTCAAATACTTATTTCCCTCATTAAAATGCAAATCAATTTATAACATTTTTGACATGCGTTTTTCTGGATTTTTTTGTTGTTATTCTGTCTCTCAATGTTCAAATAAACCTACCATTAAAATTATAGTGGGCAAACGTACAAAATCAGCAGGGGATCAAATACTTTTTTCCCTCACTGTATGCATCTACTTGTGAATAATCATGAGACAAAAACACAGGGAGGCAGTGGTGGCAAGGAGAAGAGCAAGCAGGAGAGCCCAAGCTGAGGACAAGAGGGTCACTGGGGGAAGAGAGGAGAGATGGTGACTTGAGTCGTGCACATAAGAGACACCACTGTCTCTAGTGAACCAGAGAGTGTTACGTAACAGTAGGCACACCACCGTCTCTAGTGAACCAGAGAGTGTTATGTAATAGTAGACACACACGTGTGTAAGCATACGCCCATCCTAATGCACCCACTTACACGCACGCACGAACACACACATATACCTCTCTCCTTCCCTCCTGAATCTAAATTCCCTTCAATCCAAGTCAGGCTCCGTATTGGTTAATCAATGTGACGGTTTACTGAGGCTGTGTGGGACAATGTCTGATCCAGGCAAAACACCATTCCATGCCCTCCTTCCCATCCATGCTTTTCTCACTTTCTGTCTCTCTCAAATCATATTGCCCTAGTATCACAAGTCTCACTTTCTGTCTCTCTCAAATCATATTGCCCTAGTATCACAAGTCTCACTTTCTGTCTCTCTCAAATCATATTGCCCTAGTATCACAAGTCTCACTTTCTGTCTCTCTCAAATCATATTGCCCTAGTATCACAAGTCTCACTTTCTGTCTCTCTCAAATCATATTGCCCTAGTATCACAAGTCTCACTTTCTGTCTCTCTCAAATCATATTGCCCTAGTATCACAAGTCTCACTTTCTTGATCTATTTGCCAGTCTGATTTCCCGTCTTTCTGTCTCATCTTTGTCTTTTGTGTAAAAACAAACAGAACCACATCTTATCCAATCCTGCCTTCCAGTCTCTGTACTCCCTGAGTCTGTATGATAGTGAGAGGAACTGATCTCTGTGCCTTCCCCCATTACACACCAGAGTTATACCACCACTGGATAAAAATACATTCATTTCAGATGGCTATTATTGCCAGCACCTGACTAATCGCTGCTTTTTCCTCCCTCCATCTCTCTCTCTCTCCTCTCCCTCTTTTTAGCTCCTCCTCCCTCTCCTCATATAAAACACTGATAAGCCAGATGATTGGAGCTCATTATTTCTCCTTTTAAGAAATGTAATATTAACAAGACATTTGACAATGGATCTGGATACTGGTATTAATAAGCAATTACCTCAGACGTTTACAAACTGCTGGGATGGAAAAAGCTCCTCAGCATGACTGACCAATGTGTGTGCATCCATCTCCCCATTTGTCCCCTCCCTCCCTACTGTCTCCCTCCCTCCCTCCCTCCTTCCCTACTGTCTCCCTCCCTCCATGCCTACTGTCACCCTCCCTCCCTCCATGCCTACTGTCTCCCTCCCTCCCTCCATGCCTACTGTATCCCTCCCTCACCGTCTGTCCTCTGTGTCTGGCCCTGACAGAGTCATGGTGCTACAATCTGTCAGAACATCTCTTATCCACAGAACGGATGATAGAACTAGAGCGATGCCATGGCAAACTCCCAGATCACTAAAGACACAGTAGAGTGAAACCATTTCACTGTCCTCCACTATCAACGATCCAGCCCACATGAGACAAGGCGCACTAGACAGACATTACGGACACCCTGCAGCCAAGCTATCACAGATTCCATTCACACTAGAACACATCAGGTAAAGGTCATAAAAAGGGCATGAAGTGTATCTGCAGTACAGGCGGTTATGTGAGTAGTCCATGTCCAAAAACACACACACTTTGTGAATGTAGCTAGATGTAAGCTGATAATTCATGTATTGTATATATGCATAATGACCACAATGCTTTGAGAGGAGTGGCAGTTTGTTTTCCAGTGAAGAAGTATTACCCCTGATCTAACTTATCTAACATGGGAGACCTGAACACGTTAGATAAACGTCCTGACATCTAACACAATACCTCTGACCTTCTTCCAGAGTTTGGATTATTGCTCTGCTATGACAGAGCCACCATGCAGGAATACTAATAAACTGGATGGATAAAGGTGAAAAACCCTCCATCAATTACATAACATTTTAGATACAGTTGAAGTCGGAAGTTTACATACACTTAGGTTGGAGTCATTAAAACTCATTTTTCAAACACTCCACAAATTTCTTGTAAACAAACTATAGTTTTGGCAAGTCGGTTAGGACATCTACTTTGTGCATGACAAGTAATTTTTAGAAACAAGTGTTTACAGACAGATTATTTCACTTATAATTCACTGTATCACAATTCCAGTGGGTCAGAAGTTTACATACACAAAGTTGACTGTACTTTTAAACAGCTTGGAAAATTCCAGAAAATGAGGTCATGGCGTTAGAAGCTTCTTGTAGGCAAATTGACATAATTTGAGGTGTACCTGTGGATCCATTTCAAGGCCTACCTTCAAACTCAGTGCCTCTTTGCTTGACATCATGGGAAATTCAAAAGAAATCAGCAAGACCTCAGAAAAAAAAATGTAGACCTCCACAAGTCTGGTTCATCCTTGGGAGCAATTTCCAAAAGCCTGAAGGTACCACGTTCATCTGTACAAAGAATAGTATAAACACCATGGGACCATGCAGCCATCATACCACTCAGGAAGGAGACGCATTTTGTCTCCTAGAGATGAACGTATTTTGGTGTGAAAAGTGCAAATCAATCCCAGAGCAACAGTAAAGGACCTTGTGAAGATGCTGGAGGAAACAGGCACAAAAATATCTATATCCACAGTAAAACGAGTCCTATATCGACATAACCTGAAAGGCCGCTCAGCAAGGAAGAAGCCACTGCTCCAAAACCGCCATAAAAAAGCCAGACTACGGTTTGCAAATGCACATGGGGCAAAGATCATACTTTTTAGAGACATTTCCTCTGGTCTGATGAAACAAAAATAGAACTGTTTGGCCTTAATTAATGACAATCGCTATGTTTGGAGGAAAAAGGGGGGGCTTGCAAGCCGAAGAACACCATCCCAAACGTGAAGCACGGGGGTGGCAGCATCATGTTGCGGGGTGCTTTGCTGCAGGCGGGCGGGACTGGTGCACTTCACAAAATAGATGGCATCATGATGAAGTAAAATGATGTGGATATATTGAAGCAACATCTCAAGACATCAGTCAGGAAGTTAAAGCTTGGTCGCAAATGGGTCTTCCAAATGGACAATGACCCAAAGCATACTTCCAAAGTTGTGGCAAAATGGCTTAAGGACAACAAAGTCAAGGTATTGGAGTGGCCATCACAAATCCCTGACCTCAAACCTATAGAAAAAGTGTGGGCAGAACTGAAAAAGCGTGTGCGAGCATGGAGGCCTACAAACCTGACTCAGTTACACGAGCTCTGTCAGGAGGAATGGGCCAAAATTCACCCAACTTATTGTGGGAAGCTTGTGGAAGGCTACACGAAACATTTGGCCCAAGTTAAACAATTAAAGGCAATGCTACCAAATACTAATTGAGTGTAGGTAAACTTCTGACCCACTGGGAATGTGATGAAAGAAATAAAAGCTGAAATAAATCACTCTCTACTATTATTCTGACATTTCACATTCTTAAAATAAAGTGGTGATCCTAACTAGAGGTCGACCGATTATGATTTTTCAACGCCGATACCGATTCCAATTATTGGAGGGCCAGAAACCAGCCGATACCGATTAATCGGCCGTTTTTTTCCCCATTTATTTGTAATAATGACAATTACAACAATACTGAATGAACACTGATTTGAACTTAATATAATACATCAATAAAATCAATTTAGCCTCAAATAAATAATGAAACATGTTCAATTTGGTTTAAATAATGCAAAAACAAAGTGTTGGAGAAGAAAGTAAAAGTGCAATATGTGCCATGTAAGAACGCTAACGTTTAAGTTCCTTGCTCAGAACATGAGAACATATGAAAGCTGGTGGTTCCTTTTAACATGAGTCTTCAATATTCCCAGGTAAGAAGTTTTAGGTTGTAGTTATTATATTATTATAGGAATTATAGGACTATTTCTCTCTATACCATTTGTATTTCATATACCTTTGACTATTGGATGTTCTTATAGGCACTTTAGTATTGCCAGTGTAACAGTATAGCTTCCGTCCCTCTCCTCGCTCCTACATGGGCTCGAACCAGGAACACATCGACAACAGCCACCCTCGAAGCAGCGTTACCCATGCAGAGCAAGGGGAACAACTACTCCAAGTCTCAGAGCGAGTGACGTTTAAAACGCTATTAGCGCGCACCCGGCTAACTATCTAGCCATTTCACATCAGTTATACCAGCCTAATCTTGGTATAACTAATCTTGCTGTTTGAATGAATGCTTACGAGCCTGCTGGTGCCTACCACCGCTCAGTCAGACTGCTCTATAAAATCATAGACTTAATTATAATATAACAAACACACAGAAATACGAGCCTTTGGTCATTAATATGGTCGAATTCGGAAACTATCATATCGAAAACAAAACGTTTTTCCTTTCAGTGAAATACGGAACCGTTCCGTATTTTATCTAACGGGTGGCATTCCTAAGTCTAAATATTCCTGTTACATTGCACAACCTTCAATGTTATGTCATAATTACGTAAAATTCGGGGAAATTAGTTCGCAACGAGCCAGGCGGCCCAAACTGTTGCATATACCCTGACTCTGCGTGCAATGAACGCAAGAGAAGTGACACAATTTCACCTGGTTAATATTGCCTGCTAACCTGGATTTCTTTTAGCTAAATATGCAGGTTTAAAAATATATACTTGTGTATTGATTTTAAGAAAGACATTGATGTTTATGGTTAGGTACACGTTGGAGCAATGACAGTCCTTTTTCGCGAATGCGCACCACATCGATTATATGCAATGCAGGACAGGCTAGATAAACTAGTAATATCATCAACCATGTGTAGTTAACTAGTGATTATGATTGATTGTTTTTTATAAGATAAGTTTAATGCTAGCTAGCAACTTACCTTGGTTTCTTACTGCATTCGCGTAACAGGCAGGCTCCTCGTGGAGTGCAATGTAAAGCAGGTGGTTAGAGCGTTGGACTAGTTAACCGTAAGGTTGCAAGATTGAATCCCCAAGCTGACAAGGTAAAAATCTGTCGTTCTGCCCCTGAACAAGGCAGTTAACCCACTGTTCCTAGGCCGTCATTGAAAATAAGAATGTGTTCTTAACTGACTTGCCTAGTTAAATAAAGGTGTAAAAAAAATATATATATCGGCAAATCGGCGTCCAAAAATACCGATTACTGATTGTTATGAAAACTTGAAATCTGCCCTAATTAATCGGCCATTCCGATTAATCAGTCGACCTCTAATCCTAACTGACCTAAGACAGGGAATTTTTACTAGGATTAAATGTCAGGAATTGTGAAAAACTGAGTTTAAATGTATTTGGCTAAGGTGTATGTAAACTTCCAACTTCAACTGTATACCATAAATATGACATTTATCATAGCATTATTAATGTTATGTTTGGATTTTGGCCGCCAGCAGGCTCAAGATTCTGAAATCACTGAGAAACCTTCTATACTTTTTTCCTTGGCTTTGTGACCTCTATAAATAGTGGTAGGAATTTCATCAGACAATATTTATCACCGTGTTGAGCTTCCACCTAACCCCACTGATCAAAACCTACAACCCCCTAAAACAGATTTTCCAGGGAAAGGCCATTGGTTGTGGCGGTTGAAGAATTCCAGACGACATGTAGTTATTGCTGTTGTCTGATAAGCGAGTTAGGACTCAGATGTGGTCTAATCTTTACCTAGGGCTGAGATTAACCAGAGTCAATAGCTCCAGTGTGTGCCGATGTCAGATCACCTGCCACTGCAGGGATCCCCCACAGCACAGCACAGGCTGCCTGTCAGGGAACCATTCCTGATGGGAAATAGATTCCCTGCTGGGAGATGGATTGGTAGAAACCATTCCAGAGTGGAATTAAGACATGCTGGACATTCTGGATTTCATAGCCTTATAGTCTTCTGTGAAGGCCAACATTTTGGATGTACTGTATGTGATTTACTAATAACAGAGGGACAGACATCTGTATTGGAAAGGATTGCTGTGCAATAAACACACCATCATCTACCTGTCATATTGGCCATCCAGTGTGTGGTGCAATTTGTCAGCATTGTGCTAAATTTAATCAACTTTAAAAAAAGATTATTTGACTGTTCATGATATTCAGGCCTACCTGTGTCATGTTGTTCTTTCCCCCACTTGTTATAGATAGAATCATACGATTAGAAAATATATTATAATACATCTATAGGCAAACATGAATTATGCCAACAACCATCTATGAAACCTGCCAGTAAAACACTTGTCTAATATAGACCTTTTGCCCCCCCCCCCAGAGAAAGGGAAAGGGAGACAGAACATTCCCTGACTATGTGTATTTTCACACATCCACTGCAGTGCCAGTGGCCTTCTGAGGAGAGGAAAAGCTGCCTACACTTATCGCTGTAATAAAATAGTGAGATTCTGCCAAAACTGCTAGGGGCACGAAGTATTTCAAACACCTGACAAAGCTTTTTCACACAATCTGAGTCTTAGTCTGGCTTTTTTATGGCGGTTTTGGAGCAGTGGCTTCCTTGCTGAGCGGCCTTTCAGGTTATGTCGATATAGGACTCGTTTTACTATGGCTATAGATACTTTTGTACCTGTTTCCTCCAGCATCTTCACAAGGTCCTTTTACTGTTGTTCTGGGATTGATTTGCACTTGTCGCACCAAAGTACGTTCATCTCTAGGAGACAGAACGCGTCTCCTTCCTGAGCTGTAAGACAGCTGTGTGGTCCCATGGTGTTTATACTTGCGTACTATTATTTGTACAGATGAACGTGGTACCTTCAGGAATTTGGAAATTGCTCCCAAGGATGAACCAGACTTGTGGAGGTCTACAATTTTTTTTCTGAGGTCTTGGCTGATTTCTTTTGATTTTCCCATGATGTCAAGCAAAGAGGCACCGAGTTTGAAGGTAGGCCTTGAAATACATCCACAGGTACTATCAGAAGCTTCTAAAGCCATGACATCATTTTCTGGAATTTTCCAAGCTGTTTAAAGGCACAGTCAACTTAGTGTATGTAAACTTCTGACCCACTGGAATTGTGATACAGTGAAATAATCTGTCTGTAAACAATTGTTGGAAAAATTACTTGTGTCATGCACAAAGTAGATGTCCTAACCGACTTGCAAAAAACTATTGTTTGTTAACAAGAAATTTGTGGAGTGGTTGAAAAACGAGTTTTAATGACTCCAACCTAAGCGTATGTAAACTTCCGACTTCAACTGTATATACTGTATTCTATAATATGTATTGCATCTTATCCTATGCTGCTCTGTCATTGTTTATCCATATATTTCCATATTCTTATTCCATTCCTTACTTTGATTTGTGTGCAATAGGTATTTGTTTTGGAATTGTTAGATATTACTTGATAGATATTGCTGCACTGTCGGAACCAGAAGCACAAGCATTTCGCTACACTCGCAATAACATCTGCTAACCATGTGTGTGACCAATAACATTTGATTTGATTTGATTTGAAATCACCATTTTTGTCAACAATTTTTCAGTGAGAATCGCTATTGGCTCATTGACTTGTTGCTAGAAGTGGCTAGATTACGTTTTGCCATTGCCGTGACGACGTCTCAGCACCAATTTGCTTTGCTGGAGCACAACTGAGGTCCCTGACATAGCATTTTTGCCCACTCTCCTGCCGCTCACCCCCTCTCCTTGTGCTTCTCCGCCTGTATGTTGCGGTGACTTGTGTTGCACAGACAGCTTCTCCCACTTTAGTTTGCGGCAGAATTTTAGTAGGAAAAGTTGGTACATGCAACGAAACCATAGAAATCCTTGATGTCAAAACTCCCCAAAGGCAGTCTGAAAAGTAGCTGAATTTCACACTAGCCTCTTTACCAATAAAAGTCGCTGGAGAGTTCTGAAAACTTGCTAAATATAGCATCAAAGTGGGGGGGTGGTACTCTTTCCCTGGTCCAGTCAGTGTGCCCCCTCCGTAAAATCCTGCTTACATAGGGCCTCCCGAGTGGCGTAGTGGTCTAAGGCAATGTGCCACTAGAGATCCTGGTTCGAGTCCAGGCTCTGTTGCGGCCAGCCGCGACCAGGAGACCCATGGGGCGGCGCACAATTGGCTCAGCTTCGTCCGGGTTAGGGGAGGGTTTGGCCGGCAGGGATGTCCTTGTCCCATTGCACTCTAGCGACTCCTGTGGCGGGCTGGGCGCAATGCACGCTGACATGGTCACCAGGTGTATGGTGTTTCTTCCAACACATTGGTGCGGCTGGCTTCCAGGTTAAGCGAACAGTTTGGCTTGACTGGTTTGTGTTTTGGAGGACGCACGGCTCTCGTCCTTTTTCCTCTCCTGAGTCCAAGACTGTAACTACCAATTGGATGGATACCACGAAATTGGGGAGAAAAATTGGTAAAAAAAATAATAATCTAAATCCCGCTGACATCCTTTTATAAATAATTATGAATTTAAAAATGAAGTGTAGTAATTAATTTAACATCTGAAACATTTAAAAACAGGACAAATCTGAGGGGGCACATGCCCGTTTGCCCCCTATGGGCATGATGCCTCTGAAAGCTAACATTCTTGTTTCACAGAGCAACTATAATACACTACACGGCCAAAAGTATGGGGACACCCCTTCAAATTAGTGGATTCAGCTATATCAGCCACACCCGTTGCTGACAGGTGTATAAAATCAAGCACACACCATGCAATCTCCATAGACAAACACTGGCAGTAGAATGGCCCATAATAAAGAGCAAGGTGACTTTCAACGTGGCACCGTCATAGGATGACACCTTTCCAACAAGTCAGTTTGTCAAATTTCTGCCATGCCAGAGCTGCCCCGGTCAACTGTATGTGCTGTTATTGTGAAAGTCTAGGAGCAACAACGGCTCAGCCCCGAAGTGGTAGGCCACACAAGCTCACAGAACAGGACCGCCGAGTGCTGAAGCGCGTAGCGCATAAAAATTGTCTGTCCTCGGTTACAACACTCACTACCGAGTTCCAAACTGCCTCTGGAAGCAACGTCAGCACAAGGCTGTTTATCAGGAGCTTCATGAATGGGTTTCCATGGCCGAGCAGCTGCACACAAGTCTAAGATCACCATGCGCAATGCCAAGCTTCGGCTGGAGTGGTGTGAAGCTCTCCACCATTGGACTCTGGAGCAGTGGAAATGCGTTCTCTGAAGTAATGAATCACGCTTCACCATCTGGCACTCCGACGGACAAATCTGGGTTTGGCGGATGCCAGGAGAATGCTACCTGCCCCGATGCATAGTGCCAACTGTAAAGTTTGGTGGAGGAGGTATAATGGTCTGGGACTGTTTTTCATGGTTCGGGCTAGGCAACTTAGTTCCAGTGAAGGGAAATCTTAACGCTACAACATACAATGACATTCTAGACAATTCTGTGCTTCCAACTTTGTGGCAACAGTTTGGGGAAGGACCTTTCCTGTTTCAGAATGAAAATGCCCCCGTCACAAAGCGAGGTCCATACAGAAATGGTTTGTCGAGATCGGTGTGGAAGAACTTGACTGGCCTGCCCAGAGCCCTGATCTCATCCCCATCGAACACCTTTGGGATGAATTGGAACGCAGACTGCGAGCCAGGCCTAATCGCCCAACATCAGTGCCGACCTCACTAATGCTCTTGTGTCTGAATAAAAGCAAGTTCCTACAGCAATGTTCCAACATCTAGTGGAAAGCCTTCCCAGAAGAATGAAGGCTGTTATGGCAGCAAAGGGGGGGGGGGGACCAACTCCATATTAATTCCCATGACTTTGGAATGAGATGTTTGACAAACAGGTGTCCACATACTTTTGGCCATGTAGTGTAGGAACTTTTTGGAAGGCTTGATGAAAATTAGTTGCTTGAAGTAAATAAGCCAGTAATTCTAGAATGGATGATGGAAAATGAACAGATCTCACATTTTCTGTGTTCATGAAAGTTTGCAATTTGCTTTTGCTATATTATGTGGATAGATTTAGGTCATTTTATAGAGTACAGTCTTCAGAAACCCACTTGTTCCAGACACCATCCTCTCTGCAAATGACCCTCAATATAAAGGCCTATTTTGCAAGTGATCTGTCACAAAAGGGATGTTCAAAGGGACACAGTGTTTATAGAACTAGGCCTTCTTATTTATCCAGACTACAGCCAATCATATTTATTGGAACTGGGTGATTTATTGGAAGTGCATTTTTCACTGCCATAATGAGGCCATGAATGAATAAAGCTGTTTTCAGCCATTTCACGTTTCACTGACAGTCTTCACAGAGGATCATTCAGTTCACACATTTCTCTCCCTGAGCAGCAGGTGTTTGCTGTGAATATGTGTAGCCTACTGCTGGCCACCAGGGGAGACACTTGGGGGCGGGAAGAGGGCCACTACTTCTCCATGTCACCTGTCACGCCCCCGATGCACGTGGGATACATTTCTTAAATAGGTGCCGCCTCTCTCTCTCTCCCCCCCCCCCCCCCCCCCTCACACACACACACACAATATGCTCTTCTCTCTCTCTCGCTCAGACAGGGACACAAACACCCGTGGACATGATAGGAGATGAGATGACCTTGTGTGCTTTGCCGCTCAGTTTACCTGACGTAAAAACCGGTGACACTCGGGCATGTAGGCTAACGTTAACAATACTGAGAGAACAACAAGTGCACAAGCATCTTTATCTTGCACCCGATTCTTCATGCTGGCAGCCTAATTGTAGTCATTCCATCTACACAATTGCCTTTGGTGCGGTCTATGAACGATGATGTAGCCGTTGAATGTCATCCAGGCACATGACAAGGAATGTTACGAGTAAACAAAATCATGGGCTATGCATGCTGATAGAGATGACACTAATAAAATCAGCAATAACATGCTGCTTGTGTTGTGGCGATGATTCCCAGCATCATTACTTGAGACCAACAAATCATACTCAAGGGCGTTTTTGAACCAACACAAGAGCCTCAAACAAACTAGCCTAAAAGGGAGACAGACAGTCTGGCATGGAATATATAAATTGAGGTATTTTCCTCACCTTTGCTGTTCCCTTCTTCTCTGTTTAGATGCATGGCTGTTGCTTTTTTCAGTAAAGCTGTATTCTTCTATTTAAATTTTTAAGGAATAGCATTCGTGTTGAAAACTCCAATTCCAATTTTGCTTTTTATTTCTTGCCTTATATTGTCTTGCTACTCAGCGAGTGCGCGTGGACGCGCGCGTATTTGAGCGTCCTCCCAGTATTTCGCTCGAGCAGGTAGGTAATGTTGGTGCCTGAATCCATTTAGTATCTCTCTCGCTCTTCTTTTTTCTCTCTCTCTCTCCAGTTCAGAGGCGCTCAAAAGGGATGGTCGCAATAAGATTGCAGGGAGGAGACAGACGGGCGGGGTGACGTGAAAGCAGTCCGTGCAAAGTACTCGAGTTGGAGTCAAAATCCGTGTTCGGGCTATGGTTCCCGCCAGCTGATGGAACTTTAATGTTGCCTATTTTTTTAAGGGACTTAATCGTCACCAAATTGTACGCTCCTCGTTCGACCAAGTTAGATGTTAGTCTACAGTCACCATTATATCACCATCCTTATCCTCACCTCAATCACTATTATCATTATAATCCCTTCATTTCATAAGCATGTCCTTTGAGAATTCCAGAAACCGTCTCAGATGGCTAATAGATATAGAGGGGGCGAGAGAGGGATTGATTCACCACAAAAAGAGACCTGGAAATGTGTGTGCCTTTGTGGCCTCACAATTAACCAAACTGGAAATGTGCGAATAGGTGTCTGTAGACGTGTAGTCTCAGCCTGGTTTGGTTGGTAGTCTATTGGCGACAGGTTGTCAGTGACTCCCAATTGCATGTGGAAAATTAATTGGGGGTCGTGGGTGAGAAACGGTTGCCTTTTCTCGCGCGCACATGCTGTAGCCTACCACCTTCACATTTTTTGTGTGATAAACGTTGGTTCATCCTCGATTATTTGAGCCTGTTAATTTTAACACTCAATCTGTATTCGCCATAGGACTGTTATAGCCAATACGAAAAGTTGATTTACTCACCGCTCACGTCCACCCGTAGCAACATGACTGACATGGCTCACCAGCGGTCCCTAGTGTTGTAGAATATCGAATGGCCAACAGTCTATTCAATAATTGTTATTTTATGAAGGCATATTAAAGTTTGGTGTAGCCTAATCTTATTTACGCATTTTCATTTGACCACATGCCAAATATTTAATGACGTGGGCTATCAATTACGCATTTAATTGGTATTGATAAGTAAGCTAGCCCATGTAAAATTGAGAAACATTTTTACTCAAATTTTACATTGAAAATGTTTTAAACAAAATGTGCTAAAGCTACTGGGTTGTATGCATACAAGATGGTCTATGCATAAGCATCTACTTTTGTCTCACCCATCTTCCATTCCTTAACCTTGAGTGCTCAATAATAATGGAGGCCAATGACACCTCCATGAGATTGGAGTCGATATGCTGGCCCTTGGAGGATGCTGGCCATGTGCCTCTTCCTGTCTCATTGTGAGCCTTTTGGCTGCAAGATAATGCTTCTCTGTCCCAGAACTCAGTTGTCTGTCTGGCATCTCTCTCTCACTGACACTGAGTGTACAAAACATTAACATTATTGACTTGCACTGCACTGCATTGACTTTGCAAGGTGTCAAAATCGTTCCACTGTGATGCTGGCCCATGTTGACTCCAACGCTTCCCACAGTTGTGTCAAGTTGACTGGATGCCCTTTGGGTGGTGGACCATTCTTGAGACACACGAGAAACTGTTGAGCATGAAAAACCCAGCAATGTTGCAGTTCTTGAGACACTGAACACACTGGTTTTTAGATTTTCTTTTTAAGCCACCCATCAGAGTAATTGTCATTCTGGTTAATTTGCTCTGTTGTATTGTGAGCAAATGTTAAGGTTGAACACCGACACATTTGTTGCTTTAATGAGGCTTACACATGTGTATGAGTACCTCAAGAGCCTATGCATATCCCAAGGTTGGGATAGTTACCACTTTAGGGAAAGGGGATACCTAGTCAGTTGCACAACTGAATACATTCAACTGAAATGTGAATCAGAGAGGTGCGGGGGGCTGCCTTAATCTACATCCATGTCATCAGTGCCCAGGGAGCAATTGTTGTTGGGGATTAACTGGCTTGCTCAAGGGCAGAACACCACATTTTTCCACCTCGCCAACTCTGGGATACGAACCAGTAACCTTTCGGTTATTGGCCCATCACTCTTAACCGCTAGGCTACCTGCTGCCATTATAATGTTATTAACTTTAGATTAAAATGTGTAATTTGCAACAATATTCAAGAAACATTTTATTTTGCAATATACAAATTTAAAATGATGAACAGGAGTGACATTTACTCTCATGGATGGCCAAAAATAACTATATTAAAGCCACACCCCTAATAGGCCAAGCCTCCTTAAAATAACCTAGAATTACATTAAAAAAGACCCAGCATGAAAGTGAATAAAAAAACAATTGATGGTTGAATTAACCCATGTTTGGTAATCCAAACAACCCAACATGTTGGGTTATTAATGCAACCCAACTGGCTTGGTCAAAATAACCCAGTGTGTGGTCTGTCCAATATTTACCCAGCGCAGGGTTACCAAATAACCCAAATTGGGTTGCTTTTAACCCAGCATTTTTTTGAGTGTAGGTTACAGCCCACTCAGAGCTACACGCTGGATCTCAAACAAAGACTCCAATAGCCCTCTCTGCATCTCTCATAGCACTTGCTCCTCTCTCTCTCTCTCTCTCTCTCTCTCTCTCTCTCTCTCTCTCTCTCTCTCTCTCTCTCTCTCTATCATCATCATCATCATCATCATCTCTGGCATGAATATGAATTAACCTGTCACACTATCGCCTCTGAACTCAAGGCAACTCTTTCATTAACGCAACTTCAGCAATGCTGAAGGGTTTTCATTGACATTATGTAATTTTGTAGCCGCCAGCTTGCCCCAATACCAATCTGCAGGGGGGAAAAAGCTAATGTAGACCTATGAAGTGCATTTTTCTAAAATGTTAGGTACATTTTACAGTAAATTAATTGTTGGTGAACCAGTGCCATTTACTGTACTGTAGATTGCAAATAATGACTACAGAACCGTAACAGAGTTAGATCGCTTACAGTAGATATTCCTATACATTTCAGCCATACTTGCTGGTAAAATTTCTTCCACTTTCATAGCCCTGAGACACAATTCCTGCCTGTTATACACCATCAAAGGAGGTAGAGGTCATTTCACGAGCCATTTACACACCATGCTCTCCCATTCCCCTGGAACAGAGTGAATAATATAGCTATTGCAATTCCCCTTGAGAATGTAATTTCTCAACATATGAAATGTCATAGTAAATAAGCTAATTGATCACTAGGAAGGCAATTTAAATCTAATGTAAGCGAAATGTATGGCACTGCCTGTGACAGTAGGCCTACGATAAATTGGATCTAGATTGATATGATGATATGATCCACTCTGGTCTGTGTGTGTTTGACAGTCCTTGGCAGTAGATTCTCACCCTCCAGGCACTCACTTCTTTTGTAATCAATGCCTTGATTTGGTTGAGTGCCTCGATCTCCCCATCTCTCATCTCTCCCTCTTCCCCTCCCTTCCCTTCTTCCAATTTCTTATTGGTTTACCCTGTTCCTTGACTCCACCCTGTATTAGCCATATTCCCCTGTGCAGCATACAAAGTACATAATAATAACATATTTGAATGATTATTAATAATTAATAATATCAATAACAATCATAGTACAAACATAACATCTCCTTGTAATTGTATTAAATTCTATGAAATGTAGTATACATTAAATGCATGCCAGCTTGCAGCTGCTCCATCTACTGGACAGATGCTAACACTGTAATAACCACATAACAATGGAAGGTGTAAATAATGTGTCCTCTATACTCAGTGTCTCTGCTTGCTTGTTTTCAAATGGGATCTGAGTGGTATCCATGGGAGTGGAGAAAGACAAACACTGCAGGTGGGAAATGGATCTCCTCCATAGGAGATATTGCCAAGAAAGCAACAGGACACAAGGATAGCCATGCCCGTGTGAACTAGAGAATCTGGCTATTGGATGGACACATGACAATGGTTCCTTAGGAATGAGACAGGCCGACAGAGACAGCGAGATACTGAGATAGATTAATTTGGTGAAGCAAATGCATCAAACAATCCCTCCATTGTTTCCTTGGTTACCACAGTCTAGGGGAACTCTTCAGATTTCCTTGAGACTTGTTACGGTAGAATGAGGACAAACCACACACCAAAGGCTGTCACACAAATAGAGAGAAAGAATCATAAGACAACACGGGTAGCACAATCCCATTCATTATTTTCAGACAGCAATATATACGAGAGGAATACATTTTTTCTGTTCTTATTTTACCTCAAATGAATAATACAATAGCTGTCAGTCTGTTTTACACCTTCAGTGCACATCCATATTCACAACTCCAACTGATAACCCAACACCCACCATATCTACAGGGGAGGGAAGAGGGGTGGCGACATAGAAGTGCTTCGACGTGCATGTGTCCTCCTGAAAAGAGGGAATATCGGTCCAGTGAAGAACCAGCACAATATAGAATCTAGGTTACTATGATACAGGGGTCATACAGGGTCTACAAATGTACCTTTCAGTAATGTTAATGGCGATGGGCTTGTACAAATGTCAAGGGTGGGTTTTTATCTTTTTAATTTGATGACTTGACTCTGGCTGAGTGCTGTGAGTGAAGGGCCACGCTCAGAACCCTGGGGTGTATTCATTACGCATATTCTGTTGCAAAATATTTTGTCTGTTGCAAAACGTTTTCTAACAGAAACCGTTTACTTCAAACGGAAAACATTTTGCCCACGAATGTGAGACTTTCTATCGGACAAATTCAGGCAGGTCCCTGAACTGACATCTAGTTACAAAATGGTGCCAACCTGGTGGCTGGGCAGCAAGTTGTGTTTGGTGTGTAATCACCAATGTCACCAACCAGCAACGTTTTATGCAGGCAGTGTTGACTCTTTCAAGGCTCACAGCTTGAGTACATTGTTTCCAACATCTGCCAACATCTTATGTTATCTTTGGTAATCCTGAATAGTGAATACACCTCAGATCAGATCTTAGTATCACTGTGATGAAATACTCAATGCATTCTTGGAAGAAGAATACAGTTCAAAAGCTTCTTTACGGATGAAGAGGGAAACACCATTTGGAAAGAGGTACTGAAGCTGTGCAAAACAGCCACAAAACCACAATAAAACATAGCATCAATACAGACAGAAGATATTACAGTACAGTCATGTTTGACAGATTTATATATCATGATAGCATCATCTTAGTAAAAACAATAAAGAGAATTCCATGACTAAACCTTGATAAAGCACAACTAAAAGTACACTTGAAATGATATTGAATTATTATCATATAGTTATAAATCAGACCTAAATTTAAATATTTACAGTAATTCATCTCAGGTAGGGGATATAATAAAGGATGACCTATCAGAACACCCTCAACAGGTGCAGAGGACAAACTTTGGTCTAGAACACACACACCGTTCTGTCTGACTCTGACTAACTCCTTAGGGTTTAGGCTAATGTGGGCTGTGTCTGAGAGGAAAGTGATAGATTACCTGGCTCCAGTGTGGGCTGTGTATGATAGGAAGGTACCAGATTACCTGACTCCATTGTGGGCTGTGTATGATAGGAAGGTACCAGATTACCTGGCTCCAGTGTGGGCTGTGTGTGATAGGAAGGTACCAGATTACCTGGCTCCATTGTGGGCTGTGTATGATAGGAAGGTACCAGATTACCTGGCTCCATTGTGGGCTGTGTATGATAGGAAGGTACCAGATTACCTGGCTCCAGTGTGGGCTGTGTGTGATAGGAAGGTACCAGATTACCTGGCTCCATTGTGGGCTGTGTATGATAGGAAGGTACCAGATTACCTGGCTCCATTGTGGGCTGTGTATGATAGGAAGGTACCAGATTACCTGGCTCCAGTGTGGGCTGTGTGTGATAGGAAGGTACCAGATTACCTGGCTCCAGTGTGGGCTGTGTGTGATAGGAAGGTAAAAGATTACCTGGCTCCATTGTGGGCTGTGTATGATAGGAAGGTACCAGATTACCTGGCTCCATTGTGGGCTGTGTATGATAGGAAGGTACCAGATTACCTGGCTCCAGTGTGGGCTGTGTGTGATAGGAAGGTACCAGATTACCTGGCTCCAGTGTGGGCTGTGTGTGATAGGAAGGTACTAGATTACCTGGCTCCAGTGTGGGCTGTGTGTGATAGGAAGGTACCAGATTACCTGGCTCCAGTGTGGGCTGTGTATGATAGGAAGGTACCAGATTACCTGGCTCCATTGTGGGCTGTGTATGATAGGAAGGTACCAGATTACCTGGCTCCATTGTGGGCTGTGTGTGATAGGAAAGAGTCAGATTACCTGGCTCCAGTGTGGGCTGTGTGTGATAGGAAAGAGTCAGATTACCTGGCTCCATTGTGGGCTGTGTGTGATAGGAAGGTACCAGATTACCTGGCTCCAGTGTGGGCTGTGTATGATAGGAAGGTACCAGATTACCTGGCTCCATTGTGGGCTGTGTGTGATAGGAAGGTACCAGATTACCTGGCTCCATTGTGGGCTGTGTATGATAGGAAAGTGACAGATTACCTGGCTCCATTGTGGGCTGTGTGTGATAGGAAAGAGTCAGATTACCTGGCTCCAGTGTGGGCTGTGTATGAGAGTGCAATACTAGTTGTTCTGTTGAGGCAGGAAGCTGAGAAGGAACTCTCCCATTCCCAGGAAGTAGACCACCTGTGCGATGCCAAAGAGGGGAGCAATGACCAGAGCACGGCAGTACGCCCCCTTCAGGAAAGCAGAGGGACCCTCTTGGCGCAGAATCTTCCTGTTAAACAAGAGGGTCGTGATATAGGGGTGTATCTACAGTACCAGTCAAAAGTTTGGATACACCTACTCATTCAAGGGTTTTTCTTTATTTTTACTATTTTCTTAATTGTAGGATAATAGTGAATACATCAAAACTATGAAATAACACATGTAATCATGTAGTATCCAGAAAAGTGTTTAACAAATGAAAATATATTTTATATTTGAGATTCTTCAAAGTAGCCCCCCTTTGCCTTTATGACAGCTTTGCACACACTTGGCATTCTCTCAACCAGCTTCACCTGGAATGCTTTTTTAAAGGAGTTCCCACATATGCTGTGCACTTGTTGGTTGCTTTTCCTTCACTCTGCAGTCCAACTCATCCCAAACCATCTCAGTTGAGTTGAGGTCAGGCAAAGGGTGGCTACTTTGAAGAATCTAATATATAAAATATATTTTAATTTGTTTAACACTTTTTTGTTTACTACATGATTCCATAGGTATCACGTTTCAGGTAAGACCCAGATGCAGACAACGTCGAAGTAACAACAGTTTATTAATTCGAACAGGGGCAGGCAAAAGGCAGGTCAAGGGCAGGCAGAGGTCAGTAATCCAGATAGGTGGGGTAAAGGTAAAGGATGGCAGGAAGGCTCTGTTCAGGCAAAGGTCAGTAATCCAGAAAGGTGGGGCAAAGGTACAGGATGGCAGGCAGGCTCAGGGTCAGAGCAGGCAGAATGGTCAACATCGGGAAAACTAGGAAACAATCGAGAGACAGGCTCAGAAAGAAAAACGCTGGTAGGCTTGACAAAACAAAACAAACTGGCAACAAACACACAGAGAACACAGGTATAAATACACAGGGGATAATGGGGAAGATGGGTGACACTTGGAGGGGGTGGAGACAATCACAAAGACAGGTGAGACAGATCAGGGTGTGACAATAGGTGTTATTTCATAGTTTTGATGTCTTCACCATTATTCTATAATGTAGAAAATAGTAAAAATAAAGAAAAATCCTTGAATGAGTAGGTGTGTCCAAACTTTTGACTGGTACTGTATATTCTAGCCTAAAAGGCCTTCTCTGTTTATTTCATAGTACCAGTAGATGTTGTAATGTTCTACCATCAGATAATATGGATATAATCGATCAGAAAAGTCCTGTCAAAACCAGGAGGGAAGCAGTGGAAGAGTTAGAGTGAAAAGGAGAGGTTACCTGATGCAGTCTGTCACTCCGCTGTAGGTGTCCTCCTGACTTCCCCGTGTCATGGTCTGAATTCTGGTCTTAATCACTATGACACACATACTGTATCAATTGGCTTACAGGGCACATGGCAGGCATAATCAAATCAAATCACATTTTATTTGTCACATGCGCTGAATACAACAGGTAGACCTTACCGTGAAATGCTTACTTACAACCCCTTAACCAACAATGCAGTTTTAAGAAAAATAAGAGTAGGGCCTTTCTCTGACACTGACTGGTATATAGGTCCTGGATGACAGGAAGCTTGGCCCAGTGATGTACTGGGCCGTACACACTACCCTCTGTAGCCCCTTGCGATCGGAGGCCGAGTAGTTGCAATCCCAGGCGGTGATGTAAACATTCAAGTAGCTCTCGATGGTGCAGCTGTAGAACTTTTTGAGGATCTGAGGACCCACGCCAAATCTTTGGGGGAATAGGCATTGTCCTGCCCTCTTCACGACTGTCTTGGTGTGTTTGGACCATGATAGTGTGTTGGTGATGTGGACACCACGGAACTTGAAGCTCTCAGCCTGCTCCAGAACAGCCCCGTCGATGAGAATGGGGACGTGCTCGGCCCTCCTTTTCCTGTAGTCCACAATCATCTCCTTTGTCTTAATCACATTGAGGGAGAGGTTGTTGCCCTGGCACCACACTCTGACCTCCTCCCTATAGGCTGTCTCATCGTTGTAGGTGATCAGGCATACCACCGCTGTGTCGTCTGCAAACTTAATGATGGTGTTGGAGTTGTGCGTGGCCACACAGTCATGGGTGAGCAGGGAGTACAGGAGGGGACTTGTTGCCCTGTGTTAAGGATCAGCGTGGCAGATGTGTTCTACCCTTACCACCTGGGGGCGGCCAGTGAGGAAGTCCAGGATCCAGTTTCAGAGGGAGGTGTTTAGTCCCAGGGTCCTTAGCTTAGTGATGAGCTTTGAGGGCATTATGGTGTTGAACGCTGAGCTGTAGTCAATGAACAGCATTCTCACGTAATTGCTCATTTTGTACAGGATGGAAAGGGCAGTGTTGAGTGCAGTAGAGATTGCGTCATCTGGATATGTTGGGGCGGTATGGAAATTGTAGTGGATCTAGGGTTTCTGAGCTGATGGTGTTGATGTGAGCCATGACCAGCCTTTCAAAGCACTTCATGGCTACAGACGTGAGTGCTATGGGTTGGTAGTCATTTAGGCAGGTTACCTTAGTGTTCTTTGGCACAGGGACTATGGTGGTCTTTTTGAAACATGTAGGTATTACAGACTCGGCCAGGGAGAGGTTGAAAATGTCAGTAAAGGCACTTGCCAGTTGGTCAGCGCATGCTCGGAGTACACGTCCTGGTAACCATCTGGCCTTGCGGCCTTGTGAATGCTTAACTGTTTAAAGATCTTACTCATGGGCCTCCCGAGTGGCACAGTGGTCTAAGGCACTGCATCGCAGTGCTAGAGCCATCACTACGGACCCATGCTCAATCCCGGGCTGTATCAGAACTGGCCGTGATCGGGAGTCCCGTAGGGCGGCGCACAATTGGCGATGTTTCCTCCAACACATTGGTGCGGGTGGCTTCCGGGTTAAGTAGGTGGGTGTTAAGAAGCACGGTTTGGTGGGTCAGGTTTCGAAGGATGCATGACTCGACCTTCGCCTCCCGAGCCAGTTGGGGAGTTGCACTGATGAGACAAGATCGAAATGGGGGAGAAAAAGGGGGTAAACATTTTTTTAAAAGGTCTTAGTCACATCGACTGCGGCAAGCATGATCACACTGTCGTCTGGAACAGCTGGTGCGCTCATCCATGCTTCAGTGTTGCTTGCCTTGAAGCACGCATAGAAGTCATTTAGTTCATCTGGTAGGCTTGTGTCACTGGGCAGCTCGCGGCTGGACTTCCCTTTGTAGTCCGTAATAGTATGCAAGCCTTGCCACATCCGACGAGCGTTGGAGCCGGTGTAATATGACTCAATCTTAGTACTGTATTAACACATTGCCTGTTTGATGGTTCGTCTGAGGGCATTGCAGGATTTCTTATTAGCGTCCGGGTTAGAGTCTCGCTCCTTGAAAGTGGCAGCTCTACCCTTTAGCTCAGTGAGGATGTTGCCTGCAATCCATGGCTTCTGGTTGGGGTATGTACGTAATATTCCTCAATGAAATCGGATGAGCGCCAGAACATATTCCAGTCTTTGCTAGCAAAATAGTCCTGTAGCTTAGCATCTGCGTCACCTCTGTATTGAACGAGTCACTGGTACTTCCTGCTTTAGTTTTTGCTTATAAGCAGGAATCAGGAGGATATAATTATGGTCAGATTTGCCAAATGGAGGGCGAGGGAGAGCTTTGTACGCATCTTTGTGTTTGGAGTAAAGGTAGTCTAGAGTTTTTTTCCTCTCTTCTTGCACATGTAACAGGTAAAACAGATTTGAGTTTTTCTGCATTAAAGTCCTCGGCCACTAGGGGCACCGCCTCTGGATGAGCATTTTCTTGTTTGCTTATGGCTTTATAGAGCTCGTTGAGTGCGGTCTTAGTGCCAGCATCGGTTTGTGGTGGTAAATAGACAGCTACGAAAAAATATAGATGAACACTCTCTTGGTAAATAGTGTAGTCTACAGCTTATCATGAGATACTCTACCTCAGGCAAGCAAAACCTCGAGACTTCCTTAATATTTGATTTTGCGCACCAGCTGTTATTGACAAATAGACACAGACGACCACCCCTTGTTTTACCAGAGGCAGCTGTTCTGTCTTGCCGATGCACGGAAAAACCACAACTGTATACACACTCATACCTGTATACACACACACAACTGTCCTTACCATCCACAGGATTAACTGCCACAGCAGCTGTACTGCCAGCGATGCAGCCTGATGCAAAGGACACATAAAAAGGAGCGGGGCCATCAGCCCCACGGCCACCAAGACTGTTCAGATTGGCAAACAGGGGGAAGTAGATTATGGAGAATGGCACATCCCTAAGAGAACAGAGGAATGGTCCATCAAATGTGAATTATCTTAATTTGTGTGTTCTTGCAAGGTTTCCATTGTGTCTTCGTGCAGATGTACCTCAGGAGTGTGGCCCCCAGGCCCTTGTAGAGCCCTGCAATGCCCTGGCTCCTCAGCAGCTCCCGGGTGAGCTGCATTGCTGTATGGGACCTCAACTCCACTGGGCCCCCAGGGTCCCCAACTGCAGCCTGGGACATCAGCTTCCTCTGAGCCTCTACATGAGTCATAACACACACAACATCATCAGTATCATCAGTGACATAATCAACCAGGGACAGAGAAGCAGGAATGCCCCAGGAGATGTTGACAAACAAAAATACATTTGGGGAGTCACAGGAACACAAGGAAGAGTCACAAATGGGGTCTCAATAAAATAACTATTGTACATTGATACAATAACAATGCTGGCTGTTACTGGTTCTAACTGATCAGATATCTGTGATCTGTTTGTGTTTGTTTGGCTGACAAGACATTGGTTAGTCATGAAACACTGACTGGGAACAAGGGAACATACATCTTCCTCTCTCCTTCTTCTACCCATTTCTCACCTATCCGCCCTGCGTCCTGTAACTGGATCTTTAGCATCTCCATGGGAGTGGTGATGATGACCTGCACCAAGAGATGGAGAAATGAAGAGACAAAAATATGGAGAGACAAAGAGATGGAGAGACAGAGAGACAGAGAGATGGAGAGACAGAGAGATGGAGAGACAAAGAGATGGAGAGACAAAGAGATAGAGAGAGAGAGATGGCAAGACAGAGAGACAGAGAGATGGAGAGACAGAGAGACAGAGAGATGGAGAGACGGAGAGATGGAGATACAAAGAGACGGAGAGACAAAGAGATGGAGAGACAGAGAGATGGAGAGACAAAGAGATGGAGAGACAGTGTGACTGTGTTTCAGAAAAGTTCAAATACCCAGGCAGACACACAACTATTGTGCATAATTACTGTTGAGCCACAAGATGGTAGTAGAAAGCTGTCTGAGGCTGATACCCCAACTGATCTTACCTGACATGTACCAGCACCACAACCTGCCAGCATCTCCCTCAGCAGGGTGAGCTTCTGACTGAGAGAGAGAACAAATGTCATCATTATTTTGGTTCAATTACTTTGCTAATTTCTCTGGATGGTCTGGTGCTATCTCAAGTGATTTCCATACATTAAACAAAATGCATACAACATAAAACTCTCTGTTTCTATACACATAGGACATAACAATAAACATGCATAAAACAATAAACATACCATTAGTGATACACATAAAGAAACATACATAAACACACATAAACACACACACATACATGCACACACTGACACACACAGACACACACACACACGCACTCACACAGTCTTAGAAACATGTTAATAATTCACCAGTTCACTAGCGCAGGTCACTCAATAATTTATCACCCATGTTGTTGGTCCCCATGGAAATGTTGAGGGACGCTAAAGATATCCCAGGTATGTCATGCGGATAATGCTGCAGGGGCCTGTGGGATTGCTCCTATCATCCATGCTGTATGTTTACAAAATATTTATACCTCTAATGTATTACCAGTAGATCCCAGCACATAGTGAAGATATTATTAGAATCCTATTTGTGATATGTATATCAAATCCAAACAAGAAGTTAGTTAAAGCTGATGTAGTATACACTACATCTTTCAAGTACATCTATTCAAAGAGATCAGAGTGGGCAAGAGGTTGGTGTACCAGTCAGTTACGACTGGTGTATGATTGTATTTGAAAGGTAGGTGTTTGAAAGAGGCCTCTGAGCACTACTCACCCATCCTTGGACAGGTGCTGTCTAAAGAAGTCATTGGCAGCTAGTTTGATGGCCTTCTCTGGAGTGACCAGAGTCAGGTTTACAGCAGCACCTAATGGTCAAAGAAATAGAGAGACACAGAGTCATAAACAAAGAACATGCTCAAACCTGTGTGCACACACACGCACGCATGAACACACGCAAACACAAACACACACAATTTTGTCCTACCTCTGTACATGCCAAAGTACCCCTCTGATTTGATGGTCTTGATAAGGCAATCTGACCTGTGTAGTGAACACAAAGGATTACTTTGCATTGACCTCAGAGAATCAACCAGAGGTATGCAGATATTACAAGCAAACTGCAAGTTTTAGAATTTCTAAATGAGACTGGTTAAAAGTGTGTGTTGAACAGCATTGTACATACATGCTGGTGTAGAGACGGGAACCATTTTGCTGGTTCTGGAGACGGGTCTTGGCTAGGTCAATAGGAAATACACATGTCACACCAATCAGTCCAGCAATTCCCCCATTGATCAATTTGGCAGGTAAACTGAGAGGGAGAGAAAGAGAAAGAGAGAAGGGTGAGAAGGGATCGAAAAGGTGACAATGACCAATCAATAACAAAAGTTAAAACAAGAATGAGAGAGCGGGAAAATGGTGGAGGAATTAGTTCTTGATTCAAACTAGAACATCAATTAAAACATGTGATAAAATCCTCTCAGATTCTTCTGTTTCCATCAATATCCTTATCCGCACTTACCTGATCTGCTTGTCAGCCATCTGTCTGTGTATCTGTAAACGTGATCTGCAAGGAAAACAATGGATTAGTGGAAGATAGATGGAGAATACCTCGGACAACCAGCCAATGTTCAACCATCAGTTTTAGTCAGTCAGTCAAGTTATTGGCCAGCTGTGAAGGAGAACTGGAAAAGAACAGAGTACAAATCCATGTCAGAACAGTAGTCTGAGACTCAGTTAAAGCTTTGAGAAACATTTGTGCATGGAAGGTACTTGGCTTATCCCTGGGCATAGTAGCATTTACCTCAATGTTGTGTTGGCTGGCTACCTGAAATGAAGAGTGTTCATTCATTGAGCCCTGCTTTCAGAAGAATATGATCGTACAGCCACCCTCCTTCTGGACCAATCACATCAATCCTCCCCTTCCACCCTTCCCTCAACCCTAATTCTAACCCCAACTCTTCTATTTCCTCTGCTCCTACTCCTCCCAGATCTCTCCTGATTTGTGTGTGTGTGCATTGTATTTGAATGGAGCAAGAGAAAGCAGAGAAAGAGAGAGGGAGATGGGACATCCAATACTGTGAATAGAAATATGGGTGTATATCTGTTTGAGGTCTAGTCTGTCAGCTCACGGCACTCCTTCTCTCTTTGCAGGCATGTAACAATATATCTTTGACCAAATATTTTGCTTTGTTGTCTTTATAAAAGGATCCACTGTGCTGTGCTGTGCTGTGCTGTCTCTGTGTGTGTGTGGGGGGGGGGGATAGTACCTAAGAGAATAGTACCTAAGAGAAGGCACAGGAGTGGTCTGTCTACTCAATGTCTGCTTTTCATTTATATGTACAGTATGAGCTCATGTATTTTTCATTGCCAGGAATGGATTACATGTGGTAATGTAGAGACTTACCACATCTAGTTTGTTAATACATCATAAATAAATACTTCCACATAACACTAAACCCATTCCACCACCTATCTGCCATGCACATTCAGATTTGAGTGTTATGATTGTCAGGTAAACCTGACTTAACATAATTCACCCCCGTTAACTACACATCATTGCTCACCCGGTGAACCTTCAACATAAATGTATACACAGATCGGATATTCAGTACATGATGCTTATGTTTTCCTTGCTGCATTTCAGGGCTCATCACATCGATGCTGAGTGCAACTGCTGAGGCTACTTATTTCCACTTGGTGAAGCTGAATCCTGTTGCTACCCATTTCACATCTCAGGTGAAGTTAATCATGATATAGCGAAATCTATGATATTTGATATTGCAAAATCTTTTGCTATTGACCTCACTTTGAGACCTAAAGTTCATATTTTCAAATTAAGAGTGACAAAAAGAGAACATCTAGGAAAGCCATATACCTGAGTTACAATTCCTCTGTGTTACAATTTCTTAGCTCATCTCTCTGTCTCTGTCTCTGTCTCTGTCTCTGTCTCTGTCTCTGTCTCTGTCTCTCTCTCTCTCTCTCTCTCTCTCTCTGTCTCTGTCTCTGTCTCTCTCTGTCTGTCTCTTTCTCTGTCTCTCTCTCTCTCTCTCTCTCTCTCTCTCTCTCTCTCACTCACTCTGTTCAAAGTCTGTTCCAAAGACGGTGGTACAGTACTTTGGACCATACTCTCATTGGTTGCTTGTGTGGAGCTGTGGTCAGGCTCATCAAAGCATTGTATGTCTGTGCATATTTGACAGTACGCCTGTAATTCTGCATTCTGTAATAATGAGAGGTTATGTTCAAAAGCCTAGCTGTTTGCTAATTTTATGCATATTATCTATCTGTGTTAACTTATACATAACCTGCTCATCTAACCTCCGGTCTCAAAAGAGTTGCATAGTATGTTGAATTGAATCCTCATTCAAACTGTCATGTTCCATTGATTAACAGCAGGGGCATCCATTCTCTCCCCTTTGCCCTCTCTCCCCATGCTTCTCTTGTGATGTCACAACAAGGATAGCCTGGCACCAGTTTTGTTCAAGAGCATGTCTCTATTTTCACAACGATTTCATCAGTGACCCTCAATGATTAACAAATATACTGAAATGGACGTGGCAGATACCAATATTATAATTGTAATTTGTCATGAACTGACCTACCACTTTTTATCATCCTGGACCAGCTGTTCAAGCCTGTATAGTACCTGCAGGCCTCCTTACTTCCCCTGCACCACTAATAACAGGATTCCCTGCTATATCGTTACACTCAACAAATTGACCTGGTGGATCAGTGGTCAATTAAACCAGCATCTATTGGTTGTAAGTGAGAAGGGGAGGAGACGGTGTGTGTTGTGTTGGAGAGAGGGAGGGAGCTTAGGGATGGGCAGAGGCAAAGAATTGTTGTTGCACCCTCAAAGTTCACATCACCTCGTCATCTGCATTAATCTTAGCCTCTTGTCTCCTATGTTTTTCTCAGCTTCTTCTATGTCTATCCTATGAAAAACATGTACTATGTACAGCTACCCCCCTGTCCAAAAGTCCCTCTTTCTAGTTGTAAAGGGCTGACCGGTTGCCAGTTGAAAGCTGGGAAAATGTCAACACCAGATCATTTGAGTGTACATTTCAGGATTTCAAAATGTCTTTCCAACCTTCCCAGTCGTATCATACTGAATACAGAAAGACATTCGGTCTCTGGTTGTGTAATCACTTTATTTTTGCAACACTTTTGAAATACATTGTATACTAAGTTTCAGTACCATGTACCTGTCTATTAGCAGAACATTTGGGCAAAATAATTTTTGAGAATATGACATTTTTACCAAAAGCAGTAATTAAGTGCAATATATTTGTTTGGAATGTGGTCCTTCAGTTTGGCTAGTAACCTCCTTTTTTTAGGTTCAGTAGTTCCATGGGAGTCCATTTGGTCTGTAGCGGTTGGGGTCCCCTCCATTACGTCCCCAGCGGTTAGCCTCCTGGTCAGCTGCTGAGTCCTCATGTCCTCGACCACTGGAACCCTGAACCCTCTCCCGGCCATTACTGAGAGAGGAGAAATATTACATAAGTAACTCGCCAACCACAGTAAACCAATAATGGTCAAATTGTCTTTCTGACCAGACATTTGTTTTTTTTACAAAAAGTGGCATAAAGAACTAATTAGAGAAAGGACAAAGTTTTTATGAGATAATTTGATGACCAACTGAACCACATTATAAGCATCTCCCAGATATTTGAGAATCACCCACCTGATGACTGCTGCTGCCCACCTGCCCCCTGGTCCTCTCCTGGCAGCATCATAGTTGCCCCGAGCGTGGAAGTACTTGTCTGAGTTTTTCCAGTTGGCGTCCTTCATGTCGCCATATGCACGCCACATGTCTTTAGCACCTGCAGGGTCAGGAGGACACAGATGTTGAGTTTGACACTTCCAAGGAACTTTACACATTTTCAAACCACTATCCTCAAGAAATAACAATGACTTTAAAGGAGTCCTCAAATACAGTACATGTTGCTCTTGGATGATTTGTCGCTCTTGATAGATTTGTTGCTATTGGTTTATGTATCTATTTCTGTCAACAATGAAGAAACAATGATTAAAGTGTATAAACGGACCTCGAACAGCTTCACCAGGGAAGCGGTACCACTGAGCTTGAGCTCCTACAACGAGGGTCAGAACAAGTCCAGCTAGAAGCAGCTTCATACTTGCAGATGCAACAAACTGAAGGAAACATGAGGGTGAGAGAGAGCATAGGCTACTATATGAATTGCTGACATATTTACAGATAATTTATTCAACATAAACTGTGACTGCCTCATATAACAGATTCATCTCTTACCTTCCAGCTCCTTAGTTAGTTAGTCAGTCAGGCAGTTTGAACTCCCTTGTGTTTTGTGTTGGTTTGTGGTCTGCAGCTTGTTCTTATATTCCACTCAGACCAGGGAGGAGTTCTGTTTTCCAAAAGCTGGAATTCCCTAACTTCGTCCTCCCAAGCTATTACGATCAGAAGTGTCTGTCTGTACACAATATGAGGAATTTCCAGGTCATTATAAGATTAGAGGACCTGCTCTGAAGCCTTTGGCAATAAGGAGGATACTCGTCAATTGTGTAACTAGGCCTATTGCTTAAAAAATCAAGGCATCAAAATGTGATGTGTCTGCATTAATAAGACTAATGGGGGCAATGCAGTTTGTTTATCTGCTTTTAATGTCGTAATTGTCATGATGGATGAGGTTCCAAAAGTTTGCGTCTCATCTAATATGAGACAATGATTCCTTATGATATGATTCATTATCGACTACTATAGTAGGGTAGAATACAGGTATTTAATAGATAGAGACATGAAAGGCAATTTACATGTCCACATCTTACAGATTGCAACTTTATCTTACGGGTTACACAATTACTGCTCCCCCTCACACCTATGCTGCTGTTCATTGATTATTGATTGCCATTACCATTAGTATCTATCTTTTTATCCTACTACAGGTCACTATTACTCTTGTTTACAAATCAAATAAAAAGGTATTGGTCGCATACACATATTTAGCAGATGTTATTGCAGGTGTAGCGAAATGCTTATATATATATATACACTTCAGTCTCCGACATTGCTTGTTGTAATTATTATATATTATATATGTGTGTGATGGGATGCATAGACATTATGGACGGTATGTGGATAGAATATTTAGTATATCTGTAGAATACGTAGGATAGAATGGTATATATACAGCAATAGTAGAATGAGATGGCCTTAAGTAGAATGCAGTATATACTGTACATATGAAATTAGTAAAACAGTATGTTAACATTACTAAAGTGACCAGTGTTCCATTATTAAAGTAATCAGTGATTCCATGTCTATGTGCATTGGTTAGCAGCCTCTAAGGTGTAGGGTTGAGTAACCGAGTGGTAGCCGGCAAGTGACAATGACTAAGTTCAGGGAAGGGTACTGCGTGGAGGCCGGCAAGTGATGGCTATTTAAGTCTGATGGTCTTGAGATAGAAGCTGTTTTTCAGTCTCTCGGTCCCAGCTTTGATGCACCTGTACTGACCTTGCCTTCTGGATGATAGCAAGGTGAACAGGCTGAGGCTTGGGTGGTTGATGTCCTTGATTATCTTTTTGGTCTTCTTTTGACATCGGGTGCTCTAGAGGGCAGGCATTGTGCCCCCGGTGATGCATTGGGCAGACCGCAGCACCCTCTGGAGAGCCCTGCGGTTGCGGGTGGTGCAGTTGCCGTACCAGGCAGTGATACAGCCCGACAGGATGCTCTCAATGGTGCATCTGTAAAAGTTTGTGTGGGTCTTAGGGGCCAAGCCGGGGAACTTGAAGCTTTTCACCTTCTCCACTGCACCACCGTCAATGTGGATTAGGGCGTGCTCCCTCTGCTATCGACATGTATAGTACCTTCAGAAAGTATTCACATCCATTGATTTTTCCACATTTTGTTGTGTTACAGCCTGAAATTAAAATGTTTTAATTGAGATGTTATGTCACTGGCCTAGACACATTACCCCATAATGTCAAAGTGGAATTTTGGTTTTAGAAAGTTTTACAAATTAATAAAAATGAAAATCAGAAATGTCTTGATTCAATAAGTATTCAATCCCTTTGTTATGGCAAGCCTACATGTGTTCAGGAGTAAAAATGTGCTTAACAAGTCACATAAGTTCCATGGACTCACTATGTGTGCAATAGTAGTGTTTAACATGATTTTTGACTACTTAATCTCTGTACCATACACATACAAATATCTGTAAGGTCTCTTAGTCAAGCAGTGAATTTCAAACAAAGATTCAATAACAAAGACCATGGAGGTTTTCCAATGCCTCACAAAGAAGGCATTAGAAAACCTAGTTAGCTTTTAGTCCTCAATTGCAAATCATTGTATTTTGGTGTAAAACACTGTCTCAGGCACTGCTCCATAATCTCCCATAGGTGTTCAATTGGGTTGAGATCTGGTCACTGAAATAGCCATGGCATATGGTTTACATAATTTTCATGTTCAGCCAACCAGATCAGTGACCACTCCTTCCCTGTGGACGGGGGCATTGTCATCCTACAGGGCATAGCCATGATAGCCAAAGTAATGGCCTGCCCAGCATTTTTATTCATGACCCTAAGCATGATGGGACGTTAATTGCTTAATTAACTCAGGAACCCCACCTGTGTGGCAGCACCTGCTTTCAAAATACTTTGTATCCCTCCTTTACTCAAGTGTTTCCTTTATATTGGCAAATACCTGTACTTAAAACACACTTAAAATAGTACCTTCGTGTAGTGTTACCAAATATTAGAATTTTGAAAGGTAACAAAAAAAGGAAAAAATAAGTTTTTAACTAGTTTTAAACTTTTATGGCCAGTGCTATCATGATGACGTCATGTTGGTAGCATAATGACATATCAGTATGGAGAAAGCACAGCAAGGTTATGTGTTTTTATATTTGATTTTATTTCTGTTTGTTTTTACATTCGTACTAGTTTCTATTTAGTTTAAGTTGTATGAAAATATATATATTTCATTTTTATATTATTTTGTTTCAGTTTTAGTGTTAAGAAGATAAAGCATTTGTGGGAGGCTAGAAGAAATATGGGTTGTAGAGTTTTTGTGTGTTTTTTGGGATGTCACAACTGGGGGGCAGTAATATATAAGGTGATGGGTCAGGTCATAGGTTAGGTTAGCCCTTCTCATGACTCCAATTTTACATTGGTGTCACATATACTCCCTCTCTGGCCTCTAGGTCATCAGGCTGCTGAGTATCCCACACACCTGTCACCATCGTCTCGCGCACCTGCGCCTCATGACACTCACCTGGACTCCATCACCTCCTTGATTATCTTCCCTATATCTGTCACTTCCCTTGGTTCTTTCTTCAGGTTTTATTGACTCTGTTTTCATGTCTGTGTGGTCATTGTTCCTTTTATTTATTAAAACACTCATGCCTTGAACTTGGTTAATGACTCTCAGCACACTCGTTACAATTGGAGTCATTCAATGTTCCTTTTCATTAGCTGAAGTTATTTGGTCAAGTGTGAAACCCTCTATCTAGAAATAATTGATCGGTGATTGCAATATGGTTTTGGAAACCTTGAACACTGAACTTATCCATAAATAACTTTACAAATATAAAAGATACACTGTTTTACCACAGATTTCCACTGAGGTGTTCTGTGTAACAACTTCAAGCCAACGTTTTTTGTTGTTCCCTCCTGAGTTTCCATTAGTTCAGGAAGTGCAATGCAAAACACCTCAGTGGGAATTTGTGTATTTGTAAAATAATTTTGGGGTGATATGAAAATAGAATTTCTGAGGTTTCCGAAACTGTATTGCACACGGTGATGATTAACAGTTACACAAAACATTGACCCCGCTGTTATTGTTCAAATGAGAACCCATGGCTGGATGGCCGTGGGTTCTCAAGAGCTAAAGTTAGGTTAGGTTTAAATTATGAAGTCAATCTCAATCTGACTTGGAATTAAAAGGAATAGTGTCCAGACTGGTGTAAAAAATTATCTAGCCATTTTTTTCCCCCTGTTAGCTAGTGAAAGTTATACTTAAGCTACACATTTTTTTCATCTCCTGGATGCATTTACCTGCCAGATTCAGCAGCTTGAAACCCTCCCAAAAGCTTGAAAACCACATGAGACATTTGCCCAAAGTTTAGAAAAAAATACTAAAACCAAACATAGTTCATATGGACATATTACCAGTAATGTTTTGTTGGCAGTGAAAGCCAGCTGAGATGCCAGTTCTCCGTTCCTGACTAATAGAAACAGTTCTGACTGGAAATGAAACTTCGGAATTTCCTCAGCATCACATCCTGTTTTTGACAGTGTTACTATGGTCCTGTCCAAAACAAACCGTAGCCCCAAATAGACAGTTGACATGATGAAATATAGACAGAGATGGGTGTGTTTTTCCCCATCTAATCAGATCATGGTTATTAAATGTATTTGTTTGAAATCTATCATTAGATGGTTTCATTTCAGAGAGACTATCATATGTTGTTGCAAAATGCCATATATCGATCTCACTCACAGAGAAAACAGTAGTACTGCAAGGTTTTACAGTCAAATGTGACAAATATATATATATATATATATAAGAACTGTACAAATGATACATTGGTGATCATAGATATAGAACCATAGATAAGATGATGTCATACACTAAGGGTAGGGTTGGGGAGTAACGGATTACATCTAACCCGTTACATGTAAAGGATTACAAAAAAAACTGTACCTGTAATTCATTTCGTTAGCAGCAAAAATATTGTAATTAGATTACAGATACTTTTGAAAAACTAGATTATTACTTCGAGGATTACTTTTAAATTCAGAAAGGATTTTTTGCGAAAAAAAATCTTTGACACTTCGCTGTTTTCTCAATGACATTAAAATCAGCCGTGAAAAAAGGCGCAAATTTAAGGTGGTTCCACACGAGCGAGTCTGACCACAAGTCAGAGACCAGTATGACGACACACCAAATGTGTTTGATGCATCGTGGGAAAAGAGCAGGAATAGGCTATTTTAGGCTACAGTTTGAAGTGATTGTGTTAGCTGTGTTGTTGGCTAGCTCCTCTGAATACTCAGTGTCCTGACGAGAGAGCTATGTCAGGGGAAATTGCGCATCATTAGCTTGTTGTTATGGATGTATCCAAATAAATGTCACTAGAAAACAGCTTAAACAAACGCAAATGCAGCCAGTTTGCTTTTATTCTGTCTGCACTGTTTGATGTGACTAAGTTAGCCGTAGTTGGCTAGCTAGAAAGCAAAGGATAAGAATGTTGCCAGTCCGTACTAAAAGTTCAATTTCCATACTAACGACTAGGTCCGTCCGTAGATACAGAAAAAAAGACTTAACGACGGAGTCGTGTCACTGGCAACCGAACCGATAGAATGAACGACCAGCCGGCTTGGGGAGCAACCTTAGATTTGTGTTGAGATATATCTCGTGAAGGATGAAATAGTAAGAATAATTTCATCAAAATGACATTTATTTTTATTAAAATATGTTGAATATGTTGGTAACCCATTGAATAAAATTGATAATGCCCTCAAAGCTGGTGTTTAGAGGATATATTGGCACGGTTTGCCGGCCCTCGACTTCATCTTGGGCCTATCAACACCCGTTTCGAGGGCATTATCACTTGAATGAATACCTGCTCTTTCCGTGACAGGTAAAACTGACCAGGTAAAATATATGATCCCTCATTTGATGTCAGTTGTTAAATCCACTTCAATCAGTGTAGATGAATACGAGGAAACCAGTTAAACAAGTATTTTTAAGCCTTGAGACAATTGAAAGAAGACAAAAGATTTAAGTCCCATTGAACAGGGTATGGCAGAAGGTGCCAGCCACACCGTTTTGTGTCAAGAACTACAACGCTGCTGGGGGGAGGACGGCTCACAGTAATGGCTGGAATGCAGTCAATGCGAACAACATACACTGCTCAAAAAAATAAAGGGAACACTAAAATAACACATCCTAGATCTGAATGAATGAAATAATCTTAATAAATACTTTTTTCTTTACATAGTTGAATGTTGTTAGGGTTGAACTGGCTATTTGTTTGCATAACCTTTATAATATACCAGGGAAGCTATACTACAATATTAAGTTTATGAACTGCGGATAAATCAACTGCTGAAGACAGGAAGAACGACACCCGGCGACAGGAAGTGCGTCACGACGCTGGGACCAGCCTGCACGCCGACGATAGGAGGAGCAAGTTTAAACCACGCTCCTCCTCCCTCTGACAGGCCAGCATTGAGATGGAACTATCTCTGTCAGAGTATAAAAGCGAAAACAATAGGATGTGTCGTTCTCTTTTCTGTCTGCCCTGCGAGGTGTCACAGAGAGACCGTATATACGAACCACCCATTTACCACACACGTGTTGGCATTAATTAAAGTACAGCTAAATCAGAAGTTACTATGTGCTGACTATTTTGTTCTGATACCAGAAACGAACAGTCGCAACTTTAACAATGTGCTGACAACAAAATCACACAAAAATAATCAATGGAAATCCAATTCATCAACCCATGGAGGTCTGGATTTGGAGTCACACTCAAAATTAAAGTGGAAAACCACACTACAGGCTGATCCAACTTTGATGTAATGTCCTTAAAACAAGTCAAAATGAGGCTCAGTAGTGTGTGTGGCCTCCACGTGCCTGTATGACCTCCCTACAACGCCTGGGCATGCTCCTGATGAGGTGGCAGATGGTCTCCTGAGGGATCTCCTCCCAGACCTGGACTAAAGCATCCGCCAACTCCTGGACAGTCTGTGGTGCAACGTGGCGTTGGTGGATGGAGCGAGACATGATGTCCCAGATGTGCTCAATTGGATTCAGGTCTGGGGAACGGGCGGGCCAGTCCATAGCATCAATGCCTTCCTCTTGCAGGAACTGCTGACACACTCCAGCCACATGAGGTCTAGCATTGTGTTGCATTAGGAGGAACCCAGGGCCAACCGCACCAGCATATGGTCTCACAAGGGGTCTGAGGATCTCATCTCGGTACCTAATGGCAGTCAGGCTACCTCTGGCGAGCACATGGAGGGCTGTGCGGCCCCCCAAAGAAATGCCACCCCACACCATGACTGACCCACCGCCAAACCGGTCATGCTGGAGGATGTTGCAGGCAGCAGAACGTTCTCCACGGCGTCTCCAGACTCTGTCACGTCTGTCACATGTGCTCAGTGTGAACCTGCTTTCATCTGTGAAGAGCACAGGGCGCCAGTGGCGAATTTGCCAATCTTGGTGTTCTCTGGCAAATGCCAAACGTCCTGCACGGTGTTGGGCTGTAAAAACAACCCCCACCTGTGGACGTCGGGCCCTCATACCACCCTCATGGAGTCTGTTTCTGACCGTTTGAGCAGACACATGCACATTTGTGGCCTGCTGGAGGTCATTTTGCAGGGCTCTGGCAGTGCTCCTCCTGCTCCTCCTTGCACAAAGGCGGAGGTAGCGGTCCTGCTGCTGGGTTGTTGCCCTCCTACGGCCTCCTCCACGTCTCCTGATGTACTGGCCTGTCTCCTGGTAGCGCCTCCATGCTCTGGACACTACGCTGACAGACACAGCAAACCTTCTTGCCACAGCTCGCATTGATGTGCCATCCTGGATGAGCTGCACTACCTGAGCCACTTGTGTGGGTTGTAGACTCCGTCTCATGCTACCGCTAGAGTGAAAGCACCGCCAGCATTCAAAAGTGACCAAAACATCAGCCAGGAAGCATAGGAACTGAGAAGTGGTCTGTGGTCACCACCTGCAAAACCACTCCTTTATTGGGGGTGTCTTGCTAATTGCCTATAATTTCCACCTGTTGTCTATTCCATTTGCACAACAGCATGTGAAATTTATTGTCAATCAGTGTTGCTTCCTAAGTGGACAGTTTGATTTCACAGAAGTGTGATTGACTTGGAGTTACATTGTGTTGTTTAAGTGTTCCCTTTATTTTTTTGAGCAGTGTATTTGGTACCATTCCATTTACTCCATTCCAGCCATTATTATGAGCCGTCCGCCCCTCATCAGTCTCCACTGGTGTACATAAACTAGATATCATTAGAATTCCTGTCTACTGATATGTCTGTGACATCAATATAAAAAATACATATTTACAAAATGATCAATAAAGTAATATATCTATATCTGAAATCTGCAGGATACAAACATTCCATTCCAGCTAAATAATGGATATATAGCGTTTTGCCACAAAACCTTTTTAATATACATCTCAAATCTTAATCTATAGCGAGGTTTCCATCCAATTTGCACCAGATTTTCATGTGAATATTCTCAAATCCGCATGAATAAAATCTGAGCATTTTCCCACCAGATACGTGTTTCCATCAGATAAACTTTTTGCAGATAAAATTCTGTGTATGATGACGTAGTGCACATAAAAAACTTTCTCGGTTAAATGCCATTGGTTTCCATTACATTTTCAACTGATGGTTTTGTTACAAAAAATATTGAGTTAATATAGCGAATGTGCCCACTCTGGTATTGGCACATGCACTCTAGCCAACAGCTCGTAGATACAGTGCGGGTATAGCCTACATCAGGGATGGGCAACTTATTAAATGATTGTGGGGGCCACAACAAATCAGAATGAGTTTATCGACATGAGCACGAGATTATTTTTAATTGTGAAATGGCAGCCAAGCACTGGTTGTTCATTTTGTCACTAGAATAAGACCCTCAATATTTTTGGGAAAGGAGCATCAAGCTCATCACTTTGCAATTTCACCATGCTGTGAAGTTCATCATAGTTTATTTCATCTGTAGCCTAATAAACTGTATGCTTTCCAAAGTCGGAGAGGGACGACCACACATTTCATCTTGTGACTGCAAGATTACTTTATTAAATCAATATTTGCAATTAAAAGCCTTTCCGCCACCATTTCTCACATAATTCATTTTACAGACAAAAAGATCCCACCTTGTCCAGTACGAAAAAAAAAAAAATGTATGAAATGTATGCATTCACTACTGTAAGTTGCTCTGGATAAGAGCGTCTGCTAAATGACTAAAATGTAAATGTAAAACATTTATTTAGTTCATTCAATATTTGGAAAGTTTACGACAAATCTGGTGTTCCCATCAGGACGGTCGTGACATTTTTTATCCGACATGTACTGAATTTTCTAGTCTAAAATGCCTTCTCCGTTTATTTCATAATACCAGTAGATGTTTTAATGTTCTACCATCAGATAATATGGATATAATCGATCAGAAAGGGCCTGTTAAAACCAGGAGGGAAGAGTTAGAGTGAGAAGGAGAGGTTACCTGATGCAGTCTGTCACTCCGCTGTAAGTGTCCTCCTGACTTCCCTGTGTCATGGTCTGAATTCTGGTCTTAATCACTGTAATACACATACTGTATCAATTGGCTTACGGCAGGCATAATCAAATCACATTTTATTTGTCACATGCACCGAATACAACAGGTAGACCTTACCGTGAAATGCTTACTTACAAGCCCTTAACCAACAATGTAGTTTTAAGAAAAATAAGGGCCTTTCTATGACACTGACTGGTATATAGGCCCAGTGATGTACTGGGCCGTACATACTACCCTCTGTAGCCCCTTGTGATCGGAGGGCATTATGCCATACCAGGCGGTGATGCAACCATTCAGGATGCTCTCGATGGTGCAGCTGTAGATTTTTTGAGGATCTGAGGACCCATGCCAAATCTTTGGGGGAATAGGCATTGTCCTGCCCTCCTCACGACTGTCCTGGTGTGTTTGGACCATGATAGTGTGTTGGTGATGTGGACACCATGGAACTTGAAGTTCACAACCTGCTCCAGTACAGCGCCATTGATGAGAACGGGGACGTGCTCGGCCCTCCTTTTCCTGTAGTCCACGATCATCTCCTTTGTCTTGATCACATTGAGGGAGAGGTTGTTGTCCTGGCACCACACTACCAGGTCTCTGACCTCATTCCTATAGGCTGTCTCATTGTTGTCGGTGATCAGGCCTACCACCGCTGTGTCGTCTGCAAACTTAATGATGGCGTTGGAGTCGTGCTTGGCCACGCAGTCATGGGTGAGCAGGGAGTACAGGAGGGGACTAAGCACGCACCCCTGAGGGTCCCCCGTGTTAAGGATCAACATGGAAGATGTGTTGTTGCCTACCCTTACCACCTGGGGGCGGCTGGTGAGGAAGTCTAGGATCCAGTTGCAGAGGGAGGTGTTTAGTCCCAGGGTCCTTAGCTTAGTGATGAGCTTTGAGGGCATTATGGCTTTGAACACTGAGCTGTAGTCAATGAACAGCATTCTCACGTAATTGTTCATTTTGTACAGGATGGAAAGGGCAGTGTTGAGTGTAGTAGAGATTGCATCATCTGTGGATATGTTGCGGCATTATGCAAATTGTAGTGGGTCTAGGGTTTCTGGGCTGATGGTGCCTTTCAAAGCACTTCATGGCTACAGACGTGAGTGCTATGGGTCAGTAGTCATTTAGGCAGGTTACCTTAGTGTTCTTGGGCACAGGCACTATGGTGGTCTGCTTGAAACATGTAGGTATTACAGACTCGGCCAGGGACAGGTTGAAAATGTCAGTGAAGACACTTGCCAGTAGGTCAGCGCATGCTCGCAGTACACGTCCTGGTAATTCCTCTGGCCCTGCGGCCTTGTGAATGGACCTGTTTAAAGATTTTACTCATGGGCCTCCCGAGTGGCGCAGTGGTCTAAGGCACTGCATCGCAGTGCTACATTCGTCACTACAGACCCAGGTTCAATCCTGGGCTGTATCAGAACTGGCCGTGATCAGGAGTCCCATAGGGCGGCGCACAATTGGTGCTGTTTCCTTCAACACATTGGTGCGGATGACTTCCGGGTTAAGCGAGCGGGTGTTAAGTAGCACGGTTTGGTGGGTCATGTTTCGGAGGATGCATAACTCGACCTTCGCCTTCCTATCCCGTTGGGGAGTTGCAGCGATGAGACAAGATTAAAATTGGGGAGAAAAAGGTTGTTCAAATTTTTTTTTAAAGGTCTTACTCACATCGACTGCGGCGAGCGTGATCACACAGTCGTCTGGAACAGCTTAGCTCAGTGCGGATGTTGCTTGCAATCCATGGCTTCTGGTTGGGGTATGTACGTACAGTCAATGTGGGACAACGTCATTGATGCACTTATTGTTGAAGCAGGTGACTGATGTGGTATACTCCTCAATGAAATCGGAACATATTCTAGTCTTTGCTAGCAAAATAGTCCTGTAGCTTAGCATCTGTGTCATCTGACTACCTCCATATTGAGTGAGTCACTAGTACTCCATGCTTTAGTTTTTGTTTATAAGCAGGAATCAGGAGGATATAATTATGGTCAGATTTGCCAAATGGAGGGCGAGGGAGAGCTTTGTACGCATCTTTGTGTTTGGAGTAAAGGTAGTCTAGAGTTTCTTTCCTCTCTTCTTGCACATGTAACAGATAAAACGGATTTTAGTTGTTCCGCATTAAAGTCCTCGGCCACTAGGGGCACCGCCTCTGGATGAGCATTTTGTTGTTTGCTTATGGCCTTATAGAGCTCGTTGAGTGCGGTCTTAGTGCCAGCATCGGTTTGTGGTGGTAAATAGACAGCTACGAAAAATATAGATGAACACTCTCTTGGTAAATAGTGTAGTGTACAGCTTATCATGAGATACTCTACCTCAGGCAAGCAAAACCTCGAGACTTCCTTAATATTTGATTTTGCGCACCAGCTGTTATTGACAAATAGACACAGACCTCCACCCCTTGTCTTACCAGAGGCAGCTGTTCTGTCTTGCCGATGCATGGAAAAACCTTACAACTGTATACACACTCATACATGTATACACACACACACAACTGTCCTTACCATCCACAGGTAAGCTGCATTGCTGTACGGAGATGTCCTTACCGTCTCCCGGGTGAGCTGCATTGCTGTATGGGACCTCAACTCCACTGGGCCCCCAGGGACCCCAACTGCAGCCTGGGACATCAGCTTCCTCTGATCCTCTACATGTGTCATAACACACACAACATCATCAGTATCATCAGTGTGACATCATTAACCAGGGACAGAGAAGCAGGAATGCCTCTGGAGAAGTTGACAAACAAATTTAAATGTGGGGAGACACAAGAACACAAGGAAGAGTCACAAATGTGGTCAAGCAATAAAATAACTATTGTACACAATAACAATGCTGTTGTTACTGGTTCTAACTGATCAGATCTCTGTGATCTGTTTGTGTTTGTTTGGCTGACAAGACATTGGTTAGTCATGAAACATTGACTGGGGAACATACAACCTCCTCTCTCCTTCTTCTACCCATTTCTCACCTATCCGCCCTGCATCCTGTAACTGGATCTTTAGCATCTCCATGGGAGTGGTGATGATGACCTGCACCAAGAGATGGAGAGACAAAGAGATGGAGAGACAAAGAGATGGAGAGACAGAGAGACAAAGAGATGGAGAGACAGAGAGATGGAGAGACAAAGAGATGGAGAGACAGTGTGACTGTGTTTCAGAAGAGTTCAAATACCCAGGCAAACACACAACTATTGTGCATAATTACTGTTGAGCCACAAGATGGTAGTAGAAAGCTGTCTGAGGCTGATACCCCAACTGATCTTACCTGACATGTACCAGCACCACAACCTGCCAGCATCTCCCTCAGCAGGGTGAGCTTCTGACTGAGAGAGAGAACAAATGTCATCATTATTTTGGTTCAATTACTTTGCTAATTTCTCTGGATGGTCTGGTGCTATCTCAAGTGATTTCCATACATTAAACAAAATGCATACAACATAAAACTCTCTGTTTCTATACACATAGGACATAACAATAAACATGCATAAAACAATAAACATACCATTAGTGATACACATAAAGAAACATACATAAACACACATAAACACACACACATACATGCACACACTGACACACACAGACACACACACACACGCACTCACACAGTCTTAGAAACATGTTAATAATTCACCAGTTCACTAGCGCAGGTCACTCAATAATTTATCACCCATGTTGTTGGTCCCCATGGAAATGTTGAGGGACGCTAAAGATATCCCAGGTATGTCATGCGGATAATGCTGCAGGGGCCTGTGGGATTGCTCCTATCATCCATGCTGTATGTTTACAAAATATTTATACCTCTAATGTATTACCAGTAGATCCCAGCACATAGTGAAGATATTATTAGAATCCTATTTGTGATATGTATATCAAATCCAAACAAGAAGTTAGTTAAAGCTGATGTAGTATACACTACATCTTTCAAGTACATCTATTCAAAGAGATCAGAGTGGGCAAGAGGTTGGTGTACCAGTCAGTTACGACTGGTGTATGATTGTATTTGAAAGGTAGGTGTTTGAAAGAGGCCTCTGAGCACTACTCACCCATCCTTGGACAGGTGCTGTCTAAAGAAGTCATTGGCAGCTAGTTTGATGGCCTTCTCTGGAGTGACCAGAGTCAGGTTTACAGCAGCACCTAATGGTCAAAGAAATAGAGAGACACAGAGTCATAAACAAAGAACATGCTCAAACCTGTGTGCACACACACGCACGCATGAACACACGCAAACACAAACACACACAATTTTGTCCTACCTCTGTACATGCCAAAGTACCCCTCTGATTTGATGGTCTTGATAAGGCAATCTGACCTGTGTAGTGAACACAAAGGATTACTTTGCATTGACCTCAGAGAATCAACCAGAGGTATGCAGATATTACAAGCAAACTGCAAGTTTTAGAATTTCTAAATGAGACTGGTTAAAAGTGTGTGTTGAACAGCATTGTACATACATGCTGGTGTAGAGACGGGAACCATTTTGCTGGTTCTGGAGACGGGTCTTGGCTAGGTCAATAGGAAATACACATGTCACACCAATCAGTCCAGCAATTCCCCCATTGATCAATTTGGCAGGTAAACTGAGAGGGAGAGAAAGAGAAAGAGAGAAGGGTGAGAAGGGATCGAAAAGGTGACATTGACCAATCAATAACAAAAGTTAAAACAAGAATGAGAGAGCGGGAAAATGGTGGAGGAATTAGTTCTTGATTCAAACTAGAACATCAATTAAAACATGTGATAAAATCCTCTCAGATTCTTCTGTTTCCATCAATATCCTTATCCGCACTTACCTGATCTGCTTGTCAGCCATCTGTCTGTGTATCTGTAAACGTGATCTGCAAGGAAAACAATGGATTAGTGGAAGATAGATGGAGAATACCTCGGACAACCAGCCAATGTTCAACCATCAGTTTTAGTCAGTCAGTCAAGTTATTGGCCAGCTGTGAAGGAGAACTGGAAAAGAACAGAGTACAAATCCATGTCAGAACAGTAGTCTGAGACTCAGTTAAAGCTTTGAGAAACATTTGTGCATGGAAGGTACTTGGCTTATCCCTGGGCATAGTAGCATTTACCTCAATGTTGTGTTGGCTGGCTACCTGAAATGAAGAGTGTTCATTCATTGAGCCCTGCTTTCAGAAGAATATGATCGTACAGCCACCCTCCTTCTGGACCAATCACATCAATCCTCCCCTTCCACCCTTCCCTCAACCCTAATTCTAACCCCAACTCTTCTATTTCCTCTGCTCCTACTCCTCCCAGATCTCTCCTGATTTGTGTGTGTGTGCATTGTATTTGAATGGAGCAAGAGAAAGCAGAGAAAGAGAGAGGGAGATGGGACATCCAATACTGTGAATAGAAATATGGGTGTATATCTGTCAGCTCACAGCACTCCTCTCTTTTCAGGCATGTAACAATATATATTTGACCGAATATTTCGCTTTGTTGTCTTTATAAAAGGATCTACTGTGCTGTGATGTGCTGTCTGTCTGTGTGTGTGTGTGTGTGTGTGTGTGTGTGTGTGTGTGTGTGTGTGGTGGATCAGTGGTCAATTAAACCAGCATCTATTGGTTGTAAGTGAGAAGGGGAGGACACGGTGTGTGTTGTGTTGGAGAGAGGGAGGGAGGGAGCTTAGGGATGGGCAGAGGCAAAGAATTGTTGTTGCACTCTCAAAGTTCACATCACCTCGTCATCTCCATTAATCTTAGCCTCTTGTCTCCTATGTTTTTCTCAGCTTCTTCTATGTCTATCCTATGAAAAACATGTACTATGTACAGCTACCCCCCTGTCCAAAAGTCCGTCTTTCTAGTTGTAAAGGGCTGACCGGTTGCCAGTTGAAAGCTGGGAAAATGTCAACACCAGATCATTTGAGTGTACATTTCAGGATTTCAAAATGTCTTTCCAACCTTCCCAGTCGTATCATACTGAATACAGAAAGACATTCGGTCTCTGGTTGTGTAATCACTTTATTTTTGCAACACTTTTGAAATACATTGTATACTAAGTTTCAGTACCATGTACCTGTCTATTAGCAGAGCATTTGGGCAAAATAATTTTTGAGAATATGACATTTTTACCAAAAGCAGTAATTAAGTGCAATATATTTGTTTGGAATGTGGTCCTTCAGTTTGGCTAGTAACCTCCTTTTTTTAGGTTCAGTAGTTCCTTGGGAGTCCATTTGGTCTGTAGCGGTTGGGGTCCCCTCCATTACGTCCCCAGCGGTTAGCCTCCTGGTCAGCTGCTGAGTCCTCATGTCCTCGACCACTGGAACCCTGAACCCTCTCCCGGCCATTACTGAGAGAGGAGAAATATTACATAAGTAACTCGCCAACCACAGTAAACCAATAATGGTCAAATTGTCTTTCTGACCAGACATTTGTTTTTTTTTACAAAAAGTGGCATAAAGAACTAATTAGAGAAAGGACAAAGTTTTTATGAGATAATTTGATGACCAACTGAACCACATTATAAGCATCTGCCAGATATTTGAGAATCACCCACCTGATGACTGCTGCTGCCCACCTGCCCCCTGGTCCTCTCCTGGCAGCATCATAGTTGCCCCGAGCGTGGAAGTACTTGTCTGAGTTTTTCCAGTTGGCGTCCTTCATGTCGCCATATGCACGCCACATGTCTTTAGCACCTGCAGGGTCAGGAGGACACAGATGTTGAGTTTGACACTTCCAAGGAACTTTACACATTTTCAAACCACTAGCCTCAAGAAATAACAATGACTTTAAAGGAGTCCTCAAATACAGTACATGTTGCTCTTGGATGATTTGTCGCTCTTGATAGATTTGTTGCTATTGGTTTATGTATCTATTTCTGTCAACAATGAAGAAACAATGATTAAAGTGTATAAACGGACCTCGAGCAGCTTCACCAGGGAAGCGGTACCACTGAGCTTGAGCTCCTACAACGAGGGTCAGAACAAGTCCAGCTAGAAGCAGCTTCATACTTGCAGATGCAACAAACTGAAGGAAACATGAGGGTGAGAGAGAGCATAGGCTACTATATGAATTGCTGACATATTTACAGATAATTTATTCAACATAAACTGTGACTGCCTCATATAACAGATTCATCTCTTACCTTCCAGCTCCTTAGTTAGTTAGTCAGTCAGGCAGTTTGAACTCCCTTGTGTTTTGTGTTGGTTTGTGGTCTGCAGCTTGTTCTTATATTCCACTCAGACCAGGGAGGAGTTCTGTTTTCCAAAAGCTGGAATTCCCTAACTTCGTCCTCCCAAGCTATTACGATCAGAAGTGTCTGTCTGTACACAAGATGAGGAATTTCCAGGTCATTATAAGATTAGAGGACCTGCTCTGAAGCCTTTGGCAATAAGGAGGATACTCCTCAATTGTGTAACTAGGCCTATTGCTTAAAAAATCAAGGCATCAAAATGTGATGTGTCTGCATTAATAAGACTAATGGGGGCAATGCAGTTTGTTTATCTGCTTTTAATGTCGTAATTGTCATGATGGATGAGGTTCCAAAAGTTTGCCTCTCATCTAATATGAGAGAATGATTCCTTATGATATGATTCATTATCGACTACTATAGTAGGGTAGAATACAGGTATTTAATAGATAGAGACATGAAAGGCAATTTACATGTCCACATCTTACAGATTGCAACTTTGTCTTACGGGTTACACAATTACTGCTCCCCCTCACACCTATGCTGCTGTTCATTGATTATTGATTGCCATTACCATTAGTATCTATTTACAGTTGAAGACAGAAGTTTACATACACTTAGGTTGGAGTCATTAAAACTCATTTATCAACCACTCCACAAATTTCTTGTTAACAAACTATAGTTTTGACAAGTTGGTTAGAACGTCATTTTTCCAACAATTGTTTACAGACAGATTATTTCACTTATAATTCACTGTATCACAATTCCAGTGGGTCAGAAGTTTACATGCACAAAGTTGGCTGTGCCTTTTAACAGCTTGGAAAATTCCAGAAATGATGTCATGGCTTTAGAAGCTTCTGATAGGCTAATTGACATCATTTGAGGCAATTGGAGGTGTACCTGTGGATGTATTTCAAGGCCTACCTTCAAACTCAGTGCCTCTTTGCTTGACATCATGGGAAAATCAAAAGAAATCAGCCGAGACCTCAGAAAACAAATTGTAGACCTCCACAAGTCTGGTTCATCCTTGAGAGCAATTTCCAAATGCCTGAAGGTACCACGTTCATCTGTACAAACAATAGTACACAAGTATACACACCAGAGGACCATGCAGCCGAGATGAACGTACTTTGTTGTGAAAAGTGCAAATCAATCCCAAAACAACCGCAAAGGACCTTGTGAAGATGCTGGAGGAAACAGGTACAAAAGTATCTATATCCACAGTAAAACGAGTCCTATATCGACATACCCTGAAAGGCCGCTCAGAAAGGAAGAAGCCACTGCTCCAAAACCGCCATAAAAAAGCCAGACTACAGTTTGCAACTGCACATGGGGACAAAGACCGTACTTTTTGGAGAAATGTCCTCTGGTCTGATGAAACAAAAATAGATCTGTTTGGCCTTAATGACCATCGTTATGTTTGGAGGTAAAAGGGGAAGGCTTGCAAGCCCGAAGAACACCATCCCAAACGTGAAGCACAGGGGTGGCAGCATCATGTTGTGGGGGTGCTTTGCTGCAGGAGGGACTGGTGCATTTCACAAAATAGCTGGCATCATGAGGAAGTAAAATTTGGTGGGTATTTTGAAGCAACATCTCAAGACATCAGTCACGAAGTTAAAGCTTGGTCGCAAATGGGTCTTCCAAATGGAAAATGACCTCAAGCATACTTCCAAAGTTGTGGCAAAATGTCTTAAGGACAACAAAGTCAAGGTATTGGAGTGGCCATCACAAAGCCCTGACCTCAATCCCATAGAAAATGTGTGGGCAGAACTAAAAAAGCGTGCGGGAGCAAGGAGGCTGACTCAGTTACACCAGCTCTGTCAGGAGGAATGGGACAAATTTCACCCAACTTATTGTGGGAAGCTTGTGGAAGGCTACCTGAAATGTTTGACCCACGTTAAACAATTTAAAGGCAATGCTACCAAATACTAATTGGGTGTATGTAAACTTCTGACCCACTGGGAATGTGATGAAAGAAATAAAAGCTGAAATAAATCATTCTCTCTACTATTATTCTGACATTTCACATTCTTAAAAAAAGTGGTGATCCTAACTGACCTAAGACAGGGAATTTTTACTAGGGTTAAATATCAGGAATTGTGAAAAACTGAGTTTAAATGTATTTGGCTAAGGTGTATGTAAACTTCCGACTTCAACATTATTCATCCTGCTACTGGTCACTATTACTCTTGTTTACAAATAAAATCTAATTTTATTGGTCGCATACACATATTTAGCAGATGTTATTGCGGGTGTAGCGAAATGCTTGTGTTAATAGCTCCAGCAGTGCAGTAATATCTAACAATTTACAACAATACACACAGATCTAAAAGTAAAAGAATGGAATTAAGAAATATATAAATGTGTCATGTCCTGACCAGCAGAGGGAGTAATTGTATTAGTTTGGTCAGGACGTGGCAGAGGGTTTGTGTTTTGTATGTTTTCTACGTTCTGTCTAGTTTAGTTTTTCTATGTTTAGGTTTGGGTGTTGGACTCTCAATTGGAGGCAGGTGTTGCTAGTTGCCTCTGATTGAGAGTCCTATATATAGGTGTGTGTTTGGTTTGGGTTTTTGTGGGTAGTTGTATTTGCACTGCGTTATGTTAGCCTGCAAATCTGTTAGCTGTCGTTCCTGTTTCTTGTTTTTCCCGTTACTCACTATATATAATTTATTAAAGTATGAGTATTCCGGTACCCACTGCGCCTTGGTCTCATCTCTTCAACGACACTTGTGACAGAACTACAGGACCAAGCAGCGGAGGAAACTTGGCGAGGACTGGTGAACACGGCTGGTAAGGGAACCCGAGAGGCAGCCCCAATAATTTTTTGGGGGGGGCACAAGGGCAGTTTGGCGGGGCGAGGATGGAGCCCCAGGCCAGCTCCCCGTACCCTTGTTGGGCAGAGACGAACTGGACAGGTCCCGTGCTTTGGGGTGATGGGTACAGTGGCGAGGCCGAGCATCTTCAGGCCAGTACGCGCAGTACCAGCAGCCCGCATGTGCCAGGGGAAAGTGGGCATCCAGCTGGTAGGGGTGATGCCAGTCCTGCGCTCAAGACCGCCAGTGCGCCTCTACGGTCCAGTGTTTCCCGCTACACGCACAAGCCTTGAGGTGCGTGCCTCCAGGCTGGCACGTCCTGTACCAGCCCCACGCATCAGGCATCTAGTGCGTCAGCCCAGCCTCGCCAGTCTGGAGCCGCCAGAGCCGCCCGCCAGTCAGGAGCCGCCAGAGCCGCCCGCCAGTCAGGAGCCGCCAGAGCCGCCCGCCAGTCAGGAGTCGCCAGAGCCGCCCGCCAGTCAGGAGTCGCCAGAGCCGCCCATCAGTCAGGAGTCGCCAGAGCCGCCCATCAGTCAGGAGTCGCCAGAGCCGCCCGCCAGTCAGGAGTCGCCAGAGCCGCCCGTCTGCCCGGAGCTGCCAGAGTGGCCCGTCTGCCCGGAGCTGCCAGAGTGGCCCGTCTGCCCGGAGCTGCCAGAGTGGCCCGTCTGCCCGGAGCTGCCAGAGTGGCCCGTCTGCCCGGATCTGCCAGAGTGGCCCGCCGTCCCGGATCTGCCAGAGTGGCCCGCCGTTCCGGATCTGCCAGAGTGGCCCGCCAGCCGGGCGCAGCCATCGCCACCCACCAGCCGGGCGCAGCCATCGCCGCCCGCCAGCCGGGCGCAGCCATCGCCGCCCGCCAGCCGGGCACAGCAAGGGTCATCCGCCAGCCGGGCGCAGCAAGGGTCATCCGCCAGCCGGGCGCAGCAAGGGTCGCCCGCCAGCCGGGCGCAGCCGTCGCCGCCCGCCAGCCGGGCATGTGCTCAGTGTGAACCTGCTTTCATCTGTGAAGAGCACAGGGCGCCAGTGGCGAATTTGCCAATCTTGGTGTTCTCTGGCAAATGCCAAACGTCCTGCACGGTGTTGGGCTGTAAGCACAACCCCCACCTGTGGACGTCGGGCCCTCATACCACCCTCATGGAGTCTGTTTCTGACCCTTTGAGCAGACACATGCACATTTGTGGCCTGCTGGAGGTCATTTTGCAGGGCTCTGGCAGTGCTCCTCCTGCTCCTCCTTGCACAAAGGCGGAGGTAGCGGTCCTGCTGCTGGGTTGTTGCCCTCCTACGGCCTCCTCCACGTCTCCTGATGTACTGGCCTGTCTCCTGGTAGCGCCTCCATGCTCTGGACACTACGCTGACAGACACAGCAAACCTTCTTGCCACAGCTCACATTGATGTGCCATCCTGGATGAGCTGCACTACCTGAGCCACTTGTGTGGGTTGTAGACTCCGTCTCATGCTACCGGTAGAGTGAAAGCACCGCCAGCATTCAAAAGTGACCAAAACATCAGCCAGGAAGCATAGGAACTGAGAAGTGGTCTGTGGTCACCACCTGCAGAACCACTCCTTTATTGGGGGTGTCTTGCTAATTGCCAATAATTTCCACCTGTTGTCTATTCCATTTGCACAACAGCATGTGAAATTTATTGTCAATCAGTGTTGCTTCCTAAGTGGACAGTTTGATTTCACAGAAGTGTGATTGACTTGGAGTTACATTGTGTTTAAGTGTTCCCTTTATTTTTTTGAGCAGTGTATATAAGAACTGTACAAATTACACATTGGTGATCATAGATATAGAACCCTAGATGATGTCATAGACCCACAACACTAAGGGCAGGGTTGGGGAGTAACAGATTACATGTAATCTATTACATCCATTCAAGGGCATCACTTAATTGAATACCTGCTCTTTCCGTGACATAGTCTGACCAGGTAAAATATATGACCACTCATTGATGTCACTTGTTAAATCCACTTCAATCAGTGTAGATGGATATGAGGAAACCAGTTAAATAAGTATTTTTAAGCCTTGAGACAATTGAAAGACGACAAAAGATTTAAGTGCCATTGAACAGGGTATGGCAGAAGGTGCCAGGCACACCGTTTTGTGTCAAGAACTACAACGCTGCTAGGTTTTTCAAGCTTAACACTTTCCCGTGTGTATCAAGAATGCTCCACCACCCAAAGGACATCCAACCAACTTGAAACAACTGAGGGAAGCATTGGTGTCGACATGGGCCAGCATCCCTGTGGAACACTTTCAACACCTTGTAGATTCCGTGCCCCGACGAATTGAGGCTGTTCTGAGGGAAAAAGGGGGGGTGTTCTTAATGTTTTTTACACTCAGTGGAGGCTGCTGGGGGGGGGGGGCTCACAGTAATGGCTGGAATGGAGTCAATGGAAACCACGTTTGGTATCATTCCAGCCATTATGAGCCGTCCACCCCTTAGCAGTCTCCACTAGCTTACATAAACTAGATATCATTAGAATTCCTGTCTACTGATATGTCTGTGACATCAATATATAAAAATACATATTTACAAAATTATCAAGTAATATGTCAAATCTGCAGGATACAAACATTCCATTCCAGCTAAATAATAGATAGCATTTTGCCACAAAACCTTTTAATATACATCTCAAATCTTAATCTATAGTGAGGTTTCCATCCAATTTGCACCAGATTTATCTAAATATTCAAATCCGCAATAATAAAATCTTAGCATTTTCCCACCAGATACGCGTTTCAATTGCAGATTAGTCTGTGCGTGATGACATAGAAACAAGTTTTTTTATGCGCACTATCACATTTTCAACTGCTTGTTGAAATGTGCCCACTCTGGTATTGGCACATGCACTCTAGCCAACAGCTCGTAGATACAGTGCGGGTATAGCCTACATCAGGGATGGCCAACTTAAATGATTGTGGGTCACAAATCAGGTTGATTTCATGGACAGAGTGAGATCATTTTTAATTGTCAAATGGCAGCCAAGCATTGGGTGTTAATTTCATCACCAGAATAAGGCACTTAATATTTTTGGGAAAGGAGCATCAAGCTCATCACTGCAATTTCACCATGCTGTGGAGTTCATAGTTTATTTCATCTGTAGCCTAATAAACTGTATGCTTTTCAAAGTCGGAGGGGAGGACCACACATTTCATCTTGTGACTGCAAGATTACTTCGATATGGTTATTAAATCAATACTGTCACTTCAAAGCCTTTCCACCACCATCTCTCAGGGGGCAGAGTAGCCTAGTGGTTATAGCATTGGACTAGTAACTCAAAAGTTGCAAGATTGAATCCCCAAGCTTACAAGGTAAAAATCTGTTCTGCCCTCTGAACAAGGTAGTTCACAGGTCGTCATTGAAAAGTGTTCTTCACTTACTTGCCTAGTTAAAAAAAAAAGAAACATTTTAGACAAGAGCCCACCTTGACTGTATTTAGTTTATTCAATATTTGGAATGTTTACGACAAATCTGGTGTTTCCATCAGGACAGTCGTGACATTATCTGACATGTACTTCACATGCATAGAAAGGTTGGCTGGAAACCTGAGAACAGTAACATCTTACTGAAAAGGTATCCATAAGCATGAAAAATTGACATAAGCATTTCAGAATGAAACACGTCAATATTTTGGAACACAACTATTAGTAAGGTGTTCCTAATGTTTGGTATACTCTGTATATATATCAAATATTCTCAGATGAGGTTTAATAGCATTGAAGCACTGGAGCTCTGCACATGCATTATTGCAGTGTGATCAACTAAATTAGTTTAGTAGTTTTAATATTTCATCTTATATCAGTGTGCTACTTTATAGTCAGTCTCAATTCTCTAGCTACTGTAGTTTCCACTATATCTTCCAACTACTTGAGTTGTCTTTATTCCATCCATTTTGATCAGTGTTTAACTATGTCTGAATGAGACCATTTAGACTAATCTTTATATACGCACACACCTCTGCAGAAGTATGACAAAGAGGCCCATCAGAATCCAGAGGGTTTCTTTTATTTGGTTTGATGACAACTGCAGTCAAAACAAGCAGGCTAGATAGGCAATTGGAAGAGAGGAAAAGGGCTACTGGCTTATAGGAACTGGAGGGAACAGCATAGCGCAAACTAAGGATTCAAGGATAAACTTGATTGATGCCAGTCCTATAGATATATCAAGCAAGACAGAAATACAGATATAGCAAGAAAATGGAGGGTCTATCTATGCGCTCTCTTTCCCCAAAGTGTGTTTGTCAAACAGGTACTCGGCCATGCCGTTCTGGGGGGCACCCATGCGGCGGAGGTTGGTCACCCAGTCACCCAGCTCCTTTATGGACTTCACCTGCTCGTCCAGGTAGTGTGTCTCAATGAAGTCACACATCTGAGAGCGAAAGATAAGGACAAACGAGAGAAAGGACGAACAGGTAAGAAACTCAATGGAGTGATGCCTCAAACAGAACAGGGATGAATAATCTAGTGTTCTTCTAGACCCTGTAGGAAAAGGGCTTTTACAACCCCAGAGTAAACCCTTCATGTGACCCACTGGACTTGGCACGGATAAAAGTGTACACGGCAAGGACCTGAAGTCCGCCAGGTTTTTCATATTTGTCATCCTGTTTATGATATCCTGAATTACATGTGAAATATGGGTGGATTAGATTAAAGATTTAAAAGACATTCTTAAAAACATCTTGCAGTTAAAAATAAGTGTTTTGCCTTTGTATAGGTCATGATGCCATATACTCACATGTGGGTCGTTGTGTTCAGAGCAGACCTTGTGCAGGTCCAGCAGGGACTGGTTCACACTCTTCTCCAGCTGCAGGGAACTCTCAAGGGCCTCCACACCACTACCCCACTCATCCTTCTCTGGTTTCTAGAACAAGCCATATATGCGCTGTTAGAAAGAGCAGCAGTAGTGCTTCTACACAAGCCACTATTCCCCCCACTTGCTTATGTCAGACAAACTGGAGTACACATTGGCTACCTAACTGCTTAATAACCAATAACCTGTTGTCTGTTTTCTAAACCTTTCATTACTTTACTCTGTAAGCAAAGTCTGCCTTTCTCTAGGATTCAGTATGGCTGCTGTTTAACATTATCTCCATGCCCATTGTAACAGTCCATTTATCTTTGACAGTGTCAATGACACTCGCAGCGGTTTAAATGTCTGTGAAAGATAAGTGGTCCACACCCTCATCCCTCTGTCGGCCCTCCCTAGATGGGAACTATCATATCCTCACATTAAACTCCTGCTGAAAGCATGCATTTGCACACAGGCGAAACATGGACATACACACAAGCACTTAGCACACACCTTGACGTCCTGCAGGAAGATTCTCCCTCCCCTCTGGTTCTGAACTTTCATCAGCTTCTCAGCATGCTCACGTTCTTCGTGGGACTGGTTCTTGAAAAACTTGGCAAAGTTGTGCAGGGCCTGGTCATCACGATCAAAGTAATACGCCTGAGACAGGAGAAAGTAAAGACCATGAGTTCAAAGATACCTGGCTGGTTCCAGTTTGGTCATAAAAAGCTGATCACAAGACATTCACCGTCTGCCGAATCAAAAGCCCAATATCAAAATGATAATCTTGACATTAGTGGCTGGCTATCAGTAGAATCAATGTGTATCTACAATGACTGCGCTATCAGTAAGCCGAAAATATGAGCTCCACAAGTGTTGGGACAGTGACATTTTAGATCTGTATCCAGCACTTGAAATGATACAATGACTACGAGGATCAATTACAGACAACTTTAATTTGAGGGTATTTTGATCCATATCGGGTCAACCATTTAGAAAGTACCGCACTTTTATACATGGTCCCCTAAAATGGTTGGACTAAGTATTGGGACAAATTTACTCTAGCATATAAAAGTTGACATATTTGGTCCCATATTCCTAGCACGCAATGACTACATCAAGCTTGTGACTCCAAATTTGTTGGATACATTTGCGTCCAATAGAAATAGTAAATAATGCATTGTCATTTTGGAGTCACTAAATAAGAACATGTTACTAAACACATCTACATGAATATGGATGCTACCATGATTACAGATAGTGCTGAATGAATTGTGAATAAGTGAGAAAGTTCAGGCATAAACATGCTAGCCCCCCGTTTACAGCGATTACTGCAAAAAAATAACTTTATTTTGATTAGATAATTAAATTAGTGGGTGTGGAAGGCTTACATTTGGCCTAGATATAATTTCATGAGCCCTGAATTCTTCACAGAATTTCTGACTGTTTGAAATGCAGTGAATTGTATAACAAAACTCATTCAGAGTGTGATATAACTAAATAAAATAGTGCATCACTCACAAGGTTGAAAACAATGACGATTTAGGCCCTACCACCCAGCCCTAGTATTAAATGGGATGCAAGAGGGCAGTGTTGAAAACACCCATCTGCACTGTCATGGGGTGTAACCTTTTCTTACACCGCATGACTCAGTGTTCCTGTAATCTAATCAGTCATACTAGTGTCCTTGACTACACTTGCCAAACCCTTCTTGCTCTCCATTCCCCTTCCAGTCTTACCATGGACAGGTAGACATAGGAAGCGTACAGCTCCAGGTTGATCTGCCGGTTGATGGCAGCCTCACAGTCCTGATGGAAGTTCTGTCTCACCTGAGAAGTCATGTTTCTGAAATGGAAATGCATTAAATGTCAAAAGGAAAGGTTGGCACACTTTGGGTCAATGAATTCAGGCACTTTTAAAACAGCATGGAGCCCTGATGCCAGAGTGAAGATTATCCGACTCGTCAATAACTCAGTTTAACATTACAGAAAGTTGGTGCTATCCAGTCATTCCATTCTATAGGTAAATGGTTTGGTTATGAGAGATGCATCACTGTAGCCCTTTAGTTGGCTAGTACACCATGAGTCCCGCAAGTATTTGGACTTTATGAAGCGTGCATATCTCCCCACACGCGGTGTCAGCATGCAAGTAATAGCGAAACATGACCCAAAATACCAGTGACGCATTTAAACACGATGGGCAGGTCATTGTCATTGCAAATCCAGCTGCCACTAAATAGTAAAACAGATATATTCTTCTATTTAGCTAGCTACTCGGACCTTATCTATGCACATTGCACCCAGAGGTAGCAAGAGGGTCGACGCCGCCCAAAATATGTACACACAGATTAAGCAAACGGTCTGCTTTAAGGACAACTGCACTTCCTGATATAGCCTTGTTTTAGTTATGGTTCATTAAGAAATGTTAGCAGCTATGACTGAACTCAAACAATAATTGGTTTTGGGTGTAGTTTGATATAGGTGGGAAAAGTTGGCAAAAAATAATTAGGCTAATTCACTTCTGCCAACTGGAGTGCAACCAAAGCAAATTTGGTTGGTTTTCAGATAGTCCTGAAGTAGCCCCAGAGGTTTATCAATACATTTGTAAATGGGGCCAATATTTCATTTTGCACACCTTTTAGTTCTCATGAAATGCTTTCAATATGTGTATACATTACAATTTAGTTAGTTTGAGGTTTTAATTCATTGAAATACAGTAATTTACCCAAAACTCAGTTTGACCGACTGACAAATGATCTTATTTACACTAGTCAATTGACAGAATAAAAGTTTGACATTGATGCCACATAGGTCATAAAAAAAGTTGTGTAGCAGTCTAAGGCACTGCATGAGGCTTCACAACAAGTCCCTGGTTCGAATCCAGGCTGTATCACATCTGCCCGTGATTGGGAGGCATCTAGGGTGGTGAACAATTGGCCCAGCGTGGTCCGGGTTTGGCCTTCAGCAATAAAATTAAAGGTAAAAGAAAAACTGAATTGCTATTTTGATATGTGAAGTCATTTTGATCGAATATAATGTTTAAGTTGTTAATAAGAGGGAATTGCTCTATTCTACAATAGATTGGCTACATATATTCCGCCTTTGAAGGCATGTACTTCCATTGTTAATCGACCATCTTGTTAATATAATAGATCGTCGCACTTCACCGACCAAGACCATCAGTGTTGCCAATTTATATTTAGCGAGTTCAGACTCTTCCCCAAATGAGTGTTTAGTTGATAGCATTTAGCGACTTTCCACACTTAATTCTGCCGCAAACGAGAAGCTATCAGTGCAACGAAAGTCACAACAACGTCGCGCATACAGGCAGAGAAGAACAAAGGGCGCGGTGTGCGTAGGAGAGCGGACGAAAACGCTACGTCTGGGCCCCAGCAAGTTAAATTGGTGCTGTGCCGTCGACGTAACGGAAAATCAAGGAGCCGATCACAGAAAATAGTTCCCAAAACTGGACGTAAGACGCCATTATTTGGCAAAACAAGGACGTATGAAGTAAACCACCACGATACCGAAAAACACCGCCATTATAACATTTACGATTGTTACTAGTAGCGAGCGTTAGCGTTGTAAAATAACTCAGCGTTTTTACGCTAACGTTACAACGCATTTGACATCGTCGCAAGTTTGTTAACGTTAACTAGCTGGCTACAGTAGGTTGCGTAGCTTGTTACATAACTTAACTAGTTAGCCACCCTCAGTAGTACGGCCTTGTGCGGTAGTGGCTAGCTAGTTACGTTAAGTTACATCATCCATCCAACTATTATGCCAAACAGCTAGGTTAGTAACTTATTTATTCTTAGCTAGATATGTTATTTTTCTTACCTTGTGTTTTTTCTGGTCCGAAGAGGTGGTGTGAGTGATTCGAATTGTTCGTTTCAACGATGTTCCGAAATTTTATGGATAGCTTGATCTAATTTGGTTTTCAAAAGGGATGAATTCAATCAAAAAGATATTGCTTCAAAAGAGTAGAAGGTTGCCGTTCAAGCACTGTTGAAGCAGGTAACCTTTACTCTCGTCTGCAAACTGATATGCGTGAGTGGTGAAGGTTGCGCAGTGGTTAAATAGGGAATGACGTCGTCAAAAGCAGGAAGGGGAGGGGACTGGCGCAAGGAGGGACTGTCAAAGCACATATTTTTGTCATTTATATAAAATATTACCTTTTTGGTCAAACTTTTGAAAACGATATGGTAAAGCAAGACACTTGTTTGAAATCCTTTCTTACTCAGTGAGACATAGCAAACAGATGGAAATGGTATCACATGAGTAGAGCCGAGAGCAGGGTTCCCCAGGGGCAAATGGTGGTTTTATTTGCCCCCACCCCCCCAAGTTTTCTGTTGAGTTTTCATTGTTGGACATAAAAAACTCTAAAAACACCAGGAAATCAGCTCCAAGTGATTTTTATTTGAGAAATCTGGGTGGCAGGTAGCCTAGCAGTTAAGAGTGCTGGGCAACTAACCACTGGGTCAGTAACTGAAAGGTTGCTGGTTTGAATCCCCGAGCTAACTAGGTGAAAATTCTATCTGTGCCCTTGAGCAAGGCACTTAACTCTAATTACTCCTGTAATCGCTCTGGATAAGAGTGTCTGCTGAATGACTAAAATGTCAAATGTATTTTCACGCATAATAGAGAGATCATATTCAAGCAAGGTTTGACATTATTTTGTATTAGTCTAATATTATATCTGTTTGGGTTTCTTGCAGTCAATTTGCAGTCTATGTTCCGGCCCCCCGCTCAAGAAGAAATCGGCCCGCGGCTAAATATAGTTGATGATCTCTGGTCTAGAGTTTTTCCAGACCACCAGTCATGACCAAAAGAATACTAGGCTAAGGCTCCCAAGGATGGACCCAGAGTTTTTCCCTGGTCAGGTCACACTTTAAAAACTGCTGGCCTTACACAATAAACAGGATTATTGAAATAAGGAACTAAACAGTCATGTAGACCACATTTTCTTAGCAGAGATGCTGACAATTCATGATATTGCGTAACAGGGATATTTTGAAGGGGGAACTGAATTTCCCAAAAGTGACAACAGCAGAACAGATGTCATAGTCTGATCGACACAAAAGATCTCAGAACCCCAAGAACAATGGGTGCCACACATTAAAATCACATTAAAATAAGTTCTGAGAGTCTAACTGTGGCCACATGAATGAGATACCATCAGTGAAATTACTTATTTATGGTGTAGTCCTACTTAGTTGATTGGCATTATCATGGTGGAAAAATAGGGCAAATTCAGATAAGTATACAAAACCATTATGAATTCTTTGATTACAGTTGAGTGACTATAAGTTTCAGGCTTTATTTTAAATAATGGGAAGAACCAACACCATGTGATTAAATACTGACACTACCTGACACTGAACAGCTGTAGCAGATAAACAGTACTATCATCACCACCACAGTTCTCTCTGTCTGTCTGGTATGCTACACACAGTTAATAACCACTGTGTGTACCAGACAGTCAGCCACCCAGAGCAGAGGACTGTCGGGTCATTGTCATACAGTGTATCATATAATCACAACAGAAAATGCTGCAACATAATGCCATAGACACTGGTTGAAAATCCAACCCATGAATAAAACTGTCTCGTTTCCTTTGCCACTAGGTCTCACAATCTCTCATTTGCACCTTCCAAGTAATCTCATTCATCAGACACTTCCTCCCAATGCTAGGAAACATAATGTGCTACATATTAGTCTGGGGACAAGGTTACCTTAATTAGTAATAATTAAGATACGCCTTTCATCGCCACTTGTTTTTTTATACAGGATTGATGATGAATTAGGCATGGATACAATTAAAATGATTTGAAGATTTAGAAGAACTGGCTATCTGCTGCATCACCCACATCTGATATACATTGTTACAAAGAAGTGCAGCGTATTTTAGTGCAGCATATGGATGACAGTTGATGGCTCAGCAGCATGTCTCCCCATACACTGAGTTTTCAAAACATTAGGAACACCTTCCTAATATTGAGTTGCACCCTCTTTTGCCCTCTACAAGGTGTCAAAAACATTCCACAGGGATGTTGGCCCATGTTGACTCCAATGCTTCCCACAGTTGTGTCAAGTTGGCTGGATGTACTTTGGGTGGTGGACCATTCTTGATACACACGAGAAACTGTTGTGTGTGAAAAACCCAGCAGCATTGCAGTTCTTGACACACTCAAACTGGCGTGCCTGGCACCTACTACCATACCCCGTTCAAAGGCACTTAAATCTTTTGTCTGGCCCATTCACCCTCTGAATGGCACACATACACAATCCATGTCTCAATTATCTCAAGACTTCACAATCCTTTAACCTGTCTCCTTCACTTCATCTACACTGATTGAAGCAGATTTAACCAGTTAAATGTAACAAAATGTAATCCCCAAAACGAATTGTTTATAATGAGAGGGCCATAAACAATAACTAATAATGCTACATACTCCAAGAAATGTTAAAATCTAAACTTTCTGGTAAAAATAATTGTAAATTGCTGAGGTGTAGTCACTTTTGAGGACACAAGCTCAAGTAAACAGTACAAATATGATAAAAATATGATGTATTTCCTATTAAAAAAAACGAAGAATAAGTCTTGACTTATATGCTTTGTGTAATGAACACGATGGGAGACAGAGCTGGTTTCAAGCACAGTGCGCAGCGGGTGTTTATTGTAAGGGACCACAGGAGGAGGCAGGTAGCTGGGTCCAGGGGCAGGCAGAAGGTCATACACAGGGGGTCCAACAGGGGAACAGTACAGGCATGGAAAAGGCTAGTAACATAGTCCGGGAGATCAGGCAATAGGTTGATAACAGGAAATCCAATAGACTAAGGTACAGGCAGGGAATAGGCATCGTTAGTGAGGCAGGCCAAAACTATCATACACAGGGAGGCGTACATTACAGGAACACCAGAACTCTGAATAGAAGCGTGTCACAAAACAAACAATAACTCACAGTGATGGGGTGCAAAGAACTGAACTAAATAGTGTATGATAATGACATACAGGTGTTAGAACAGGTGATCAGAATTCAGGTGATTGGGATCTGGAGAGTGAGCTGCGTTCAGGGGATCTATGTGTTTGAAAGTGTGAGCTGGAAAGTGGGCTGGAGAGTGAGCTGCGTTCAGGGACTCTATGTGTTTGAGAGTGTGAGCTGGAAAGTGGGCTGGAAAGTGAGCTGTGTTCGGGGGCTCTATGTGTTTGAGAGTGTGAGCTGGAAAGTGAGCTGCGTTCAGGGGCTCTATGTGTTTGAGAGTGTGAGTTGGAAGCAGACGTTACACTTTGCATAATCAAATAAAATGCCTAACTATAAGATTTCACCTTCTTTATAACTGTAAAATATTTGTATTGTTAGTGTTAGAGAAAATGTGCATATTTTCTAAAGGTCTCTCTTGATCAAAACGTCTGGTCCCATCTAGCTTGGCTTCCTGAACTCGTTAAATCTTGTCCATTTATGACAAACAGAAAGTGTTTTTTGTTTAAAATCTATGAATTATTTGAGATTAATGGCTATAAATCGATCTCTGAATGTGCTACAGTGATGTAACCACTATCTCATGCTGCTCTACGATCTAGGCTCAAAGCCAATTATTGCTTGATCAGATAATGTGGTCGGAGACGTGGAATGGATGGCGTGAAGTAATTGCGGAGCCTCTGGAGGCATGCAAAGGCCAAATTGTGCATTGCCATGCGTCTCCCAAATGTTTTAATGTGAAGGGCTCTGTATAGCTCCCCATTGACATTGGTTGACGGAAGGTCCTGTATAAACAACTTCCTTGACAACAGCTCTGGTCTGCTCAGCAAAGGCAAGAAGCATAAATGCAGTATGTCCACTGCAGACACTGGATGGACCATGTAAAGCCTTGTAAGATGCAGACACGTGCTTTGTCAGTGGCTGAGGTAGGGTTCAGCCAGGAGTTGCTGGACTGTCAGAAGAAGAAGTTTCAAGTGGTTTCAGATTTCACATCCTATGTCATACAGGCTCAATAAATATCCTACAGTGTCCGTGGGAACCAGGGCTATCACTCAAATTTCGATCTATGGTGTCCACAGATCGAGTTCTTTGCTAAAATGTTTGTCAGAACCGGTACCAGAACCAGGGACTTTACATTTAAATGTGATATCAATAAGGGATCATAGCTTTCACCTGGATTCACCTGGTCAGTCTATGTCATGGAAAGAGCAGGTGTTGTTTTGTACACTCCGTGTATATTTGCGGGATAAAGGCTCTACATGGTCAATCCGCCATCTGAAGTGGCCGTACAGCATTTACTGCGATGCAGCAGCCGCAGATGTCAGGACTTTCATTCTTCTTGTGCTTAGCGGAGCAGAGCTATTGTGAAGGAAGTTGTCAAGGAACTTAGTTTGGGTTTATACTGGACCTCCCTCCCCCACCTACGGTCAGCCAATCATGTCAATGCGGAGCTATACGGAACCCTCCGCATTGTTACAAAATTTGAGAGGCGCACGACAATGCGGTATGGATTTTGATTTTGGCCTCTGCATGCCTCCGGCGGCTCCGCAATTGCGTCACACTCTCCATACAATGCCTATGACCATATTCTTGGATCAAGCATAAGGGGTCAGTGGCGGGCCTCCGGTTTTCACTTTATCACCTCCAGCCGGAGGCGGGGGGATGGGTTATTAACAATTGCAGCTGGGTGAACCAGCTGAGACGTGCACCACTAACGCACACATCCTTTTCAATGAGGCCACAATGTCATGCGGTGGCACTCCCAACTGTCACCAGTGGTATTGAAGCACACACTCATGACCATGTGTCAACACACATTTTTTGTACACTCAGTGTATATTGATGTCATGGGCTAACAGTAAATGAGGGCATTGTAACATAGGTTATAAAATGTAATTGGGTGTAAAGTCCATCTTATGTTTCATTCCTTCCTGTGTCCTAGATAAACATTGCATTGTTCATACTCAGCAAATTGTGTTTACTGGGGCTGGGGCTAGTGCAAGCACTAACAACTTCAATGATTATTTGGCACAGCCAATTTACCACCTGCCCAACAACCAGTAGCTGCTGACAAAGTACACCAATGCTGACAGCTGCATATGATATGATACTCTGTTCAGCTCTCTGACTACTCACTGGGCACACACTGGTTGAATAAACATTGTTTCCATGTCATTTTGATGAAATTATGTTGAACCAATGTTGAATAGACATTGAATTGACGTCTGTGCCCAGTGGGTGACTGATGTGAGAATCTCTCAAGATATTTAAAGAACATTGAAGCGGTGACTTCAGGATATCAGGGCCTGTCGCAGTAGAGCAAAGTATTATTGATGTATGGAATGTTCGGCATAAGTGTATATTCTTATTTTAAATCTAGTTCTGTCCATGATACCGAAGTATGTACTGATGTGTGTATGTGTGTGACTGGTGGATGCTGCTGGGTGTGAATGTGGTGTAGGGGAATGAAGGTGGAAATCATAAAGTTAACTTTAGAGGGAGGAAACTCCACATGATTCAAGGTTGCTGCTTTCACGTCTGTTAACTCTGATCACGGTGGCTGAGGTGAAAGCCTCAGCGGAGCCAAGGACCTTAGGTGAAACTCCCATCTGATTCTGGTTCATTTTATATGAGCAGAAGCATAACAACAACTGATTCACAGGGACCGTGTTCATTTTATGAGCAGGTCCAAAGCCCAGCACAATACCTCAGCAAACCCTTCATGGGTGGTAGACTGTAACACATTACACTATATCTCAGCTATCCCGTTAAAAAAAAAATACTTTCGCTTGAAAATTAGAAAAAAGAGGCAATAGTACTGTTTGTCAATGTTGAGACGCTGTAGCCAGTATACACTTCCTCAAAATAGTCAGAATTAATCTCAGATAACATAAGACATCTGTCATTAATTTTGCCATTTGTTGTCGAGATCTTCGTCACATAATTTTGCATCTGACCAGGATGTTTGGTGCAGTATTTCTCAAGCGAAAAAATGTGCATGAGAAGGAGTTGTCTCCCTTTGAATGACAACAGGCACTTCATTGTAGAATCCCTACTGTTGACCAATCGGCTACCGACTTCGGCTTGCCTCGAGAAAAAAATTTGTGTGCCTGAACAACGGAAAAAACCCTTGCCGAAGTCCAAAACGAACCAAAATGTCATCATAATATATGCACAAACTGTTTTGGCTGGGAAGCATGCATACGCCTTTAGTCAGTGTGGAGGAGGTGCCAATGTTGTATTTTACCTAATGAAACCCATAGCGGTGGTAGCTGTAACAAAAGTCCTACACATTTAAAGGCCCAGTGCAGTCCAAAACGTGATTTGTGTTTTATATATTTCCACACGAGGTTGGAATAATACTGTGAAATTGTAGAAAATTATGATAATGCCCTTTTAGTGTAAGAATTGTTTGAAATACACCTGAAATTTCTGCCTGTTTTGGTGGGATGGAGTTTTGGCTTGCCTGTTGACAAATTAGTTAATAGACCAATAAGAAAGCTTTCCAAAGCTCTCTGCCAATAACAAGTCGTTTTCTGTTTTCCCCTCCCCACTCAGACCACTCCCAGACAGTCCTAGCAAAATTATAGCTTGAGAAATTTCAAATAAGATATGTTTCTTTTGGACTATTTCTATTGAAAACAATCACAGTAAGGTACTTAATTGTTAGCCAGAACAATATGATATAACGGCTGCATTGGACCTTTAAGAGATTACATTTTACCTCAGGAAACCCATTGAGGGTGGTAACTGTAAAAAGTCTATACCCAGGATACCCATTAAGGGCAGTAACTATAGGAACATGGTAGAATTATTTACACCAGGGGAATTTAGCAGTGTCAGCAGCCTATTTGCAACACATCTCATTTTTGTATTTTGATTTTCATGTGCTTCACTTGCATTCAGTAGTCTATGAATCACATGGCTATGAAGGCATAAATGTATGAAAGCGTGTATACTTATTAAATGGACAAAAGGAACACCTATGTGAGAATACTATTCATTGACTACAGCTCAGCGTTCAACACAATAGTGCCCTCAAAGCTCATCACTAAGCTAAGGACCCTGGGACTAAACACCTCCCTCTGCAACTGGATCCTGGAATTCCTGACGGGCCACCCCCAGGTGGTAAGGGTAGGTAACAACACATCTGCCACGCTGATCCTCAACACGGGGGCCCCTCAGGGGTGCGTACTCAGTCCCCTCCTGTACTCCCTGTTCACTCATGACCGCACAGCCAGGCACGACCCCAACACCATCATTAAGTTTGCTGATGACACAACAACGAGACAGCCTATAGGGAGGTCAGAGACCTGACCGTGTTGTGCAAGGACAACAACCTCTCCCTTAACATGATCAAGACAAAGGAGATGATTGTGGACTACAGGAAAAGGAGGACCGATCACACCCCCATTCTCATCGACGGGGCTGCAGTGGAGCAGGTTGAGAGCTTCAAGTTCTTTGGGGTCCACATCACAAACTAACATGGTCCAAGCCCACCAAGACAGTAGTGAAGAGGGCACGACAAAACCTATTCTCCCTCGGGAGACTGAAAAGATTTGGCATGGGTCCTCAGATCCTCAAAAGGTTTTACAGCTGCACCAGAGAGCATCCAGACGGGTTGCATCAGTGCCTGGTATGGCAATTGCTCGGCCTCTGACCGCAAGGCACTACAGTGGGTAGTGCATACGGCCCAGTACATCACCGGGGCCAAGCTTCCTTTTTGTCAGATGTTACTATGGAATACTGAAGTATAATTACAAGCATTTCATAAGTGTCAAAGGCTTTTATTGACAATTACATGAAGTTGATGCAGAGTCAATATTTGCAGTGTTGACCCATCTTTTTCAAGACCTCTGCAATCTGCCCTGGTATGCTGTCAATTAACTTCTGGGCCACATCCTGACTGATGGCAGCCCATTCTTGCATAATCAATGCTTGGAGTTTGTCAAAATATGTGGGTTTTGTTTGTCCACCCGACTCTTGAGCATTGACCACAAGTTCTCAATGGGATTAAGGTCTGGGGAGTTTCCTGGCCATGGACCCAAAATATCTGTGTTTTGTTCCCCGAGCCACTTAGCTTTCACTTTTGCCTTATGGCAAGGTGCTCCATCATGCTGGAAAAGGCATTGTTCGTCACCAAACTGTTCCTGGATTGTTGGGAGAAGTTGCTCTCGGAGGATGTGTTGGTACCATTCTTTATTCATGGCTGTGTTCTTAGGCAAAATTGTGAGTGAGCCCACTCCCTTGGCTGAAAAGCAACCCCACACATGGTCTCAGGATGCTTTACTGTTGACATGACACAGGACTGATGGTAGCGCTCACCTCGTCTTCTCCGGATGCCCCAAACAATCGGAAAGGGGATTCATCAGCGAAAATTACTTTACCCCAGTACCTTTTGAAGAATATCAGTCTGTCCCTGATGTTTTTCCTAGAGAGAAGTGGCTTCTTTGCTGCCCTTCTTGACACCAGGCCCTCCTCAAAGTCTGCCTCACTGTGCGTGCAGATGCACTCACATCTGCCTGCTGCCATTCCTGAGCAAGCTCTGTACTGGTGGTGCCCCGATCCCGCAGCTAAATCAACTTTAGGACAGTCCTGGCGCTTGCTGGACTTTCTTGGGCGCCCTGAAGCCTTCTTCACAACAATTGAACCGCTCTCCTTGAAGTTCTTGACGATCCGATAAATTGTTGATTTAGGTGCAATCTTACTGGCAGCAATATCCTTGCCTGTGAAGCCCTTTTTGTGCAAAGCAATGATGACGGCACGTGTTTCCTTGCAGGTAACCATGTTTGACAGAGGAAGAACAATGATTCCAAGCACCACCCTCCTTTTGAGGCTTTCAGTCTGTTATTCGAACTCAATCAGCATAACAAAGTGATCTCCAGCCTTGTCCTCGTCAACACTCACACACCTGTGTTAACGAGAGAATCACTGACATGTCAGCTGGTCCTTTTGTGGCGGGGCTGAAATGCAGTGGAAATGTTTTTTGGGGGATTCAGTTAATTTGCATAGCAAAGAGGGACTTTGCAATTAATTGCAATTCATCTGATCACTCTTCATAACATTCTGGAGTATATGCAAATTGCCATCATACAAACTGAGGCAGCAGACTTTGAAAATTAATTTTCTCAAAAAAATTTGCCACGACTGTACTTATTACCTCGACACCGGTACCCCCTGTATATAGCCTAGCTATTGTTATTTACCTCTGCTCTTTAATTTGTTATTCTTCTCTTTTTTCTTAACTGCATTGTTGGTTAAGGGCTTAAGTAAGCATTTCACTGTAAGGTCTACACTTGTTGTATTCGGCACATGTGACAAATCAAATGGGATTTGAAATGTGTGTACATAGTTCTGTCCTTGTGATGTACTTGTCTATTAATGTTATGTATTAGCCTCATTTTATGTGGACCTTAGGAAGAGTAGCTGCAGACTCATGAGCTCAAGATTTCTTATAGTACCCATTCAAGACTTTCAGACAAGTGTCTAGGGAGACGGGTTGTTTCTGGTCAGGGCCAGTAGCAGAAGGGTAAATGGCGCTATCTGCTGTTTTATCCATGAATTTAACCTTTTCCAACTACCACACTAGTAACTACCGAAAACATTGTCGTAGCAGTCAAATTAGTCGACAATCAATACCACCATCACACACCTTGACTATAATTCCCCAAATAGAATTAGATTCAAAGAAATGTACAGTAGCAAGCAAATGACTACTTGCACCTTCAACCCTACATGGCTGCACTGCAGCACCAAGTCCAAACATTGACTAAAGGTGGCTAACATTGCTCCTTATAGTCCAAGGACCTTACATGTTGTTTAAAGGCAATGTGGCTCTGGAAGCCTAAACAGCCAAATACTCCACCTAAACCTGAATCGATTCTCAATTGTGGTACAATTCTAAACAGAAATCCCTACTTTCACATCCTAAAATAATTTCACAAATGCAAAATACACTTGCTGTACAGTTAAGTTGCAGCCAATAGTATTTTTCCATTGACAACCCGTTTGTAGCATCCATTTTCACACGTTAGATGCAGATGGCCAATTAGCACAGGTAGTAGACCAACTTCAATCTGTTGTTCGTAAACACGCGCTGTAACACGGAGATACTGCATGTTCGTGTGGGAACACTAATACTGTACACAGTACTAGCTATTTAGATCACATAAGAAAACATGCAATCATCCATGTAGTTATTACACTTCTAGCACATTTATTTTCAGACAATGAAAATTATTGCCTGAGCGCAACATCTCGTTTAATCCTTTTTAATTACATTTATCTGATTTGAAAGATAAGGTCCTTTTGCTTCCAAAACACTACCGCAAGTGATGCGTGTTAATGCTCCAACTGAGCATCCAGGACTCTTACCAAAAATCATCAGTACAGAAGACACCCTCATCCAATGACTTGTGTAAATGTAATGGAACAGTCATCAAGAGCTATGCAGCACCCAACTGCTCCAGTGGCTGTGTCCAGATGGAAACAAAAAGTTTTCATTAAGCAAAATACCCAAAGAAGAAAATACACAGAATATTTAGCCTTTTCCTTTTTTACAAGTTTATTTCAGATTTTGAACAAGTTTAGTCGAACAGGCCGAATCCCATGTCGTCATCAGATCCCTCTTCAGACTCCTCCTTCTCTTCCTTCTTCTCCTCAGCTGTAAAGAGATAAGTAATTAATTAACCATACCATATACATTGTCTGAAAACACAGCTAGCTCTAGTGAAAGTAATATAATACAGTTTACCAAAAGACATGTTCATAAAAAAAATAAACTACCCTTTATGTACTAGTAATGCGCTCATCAGCCATTTATCAATCCGAAACTGACCTGCTGTTTTTAAAACCATCCCATTCTACCAGCCATGATGTAATAAAAATAATGACCCCCCCCACCAATTAAAAAAATCCATGCATTTAGCAACGAAACTGTTTTAATGCTGTTTGCATTGAGACTGTTCTGGTCTGTACTATAAATTTTCCATGTATTTAGTAAACGCAAATAAGCTTTAGCTTGCCTGACCAAGTGCCCCATAGATATTGAGCTGACCCGCACATCAATATCTATAAATTTAACACCCCAAAAGATGGCATTGCGCCCAGTTTGGCATGAAAAATGATGGCCATCCAAAAGGTCAACTTGACAAGGATCTAGAACACTCGTGTGGGCTCTGATGTATGCTCACCTGCAGCGGGGGCAGCTGCTCCAGCAGCAGCGGCTCCACCTGAGCTGGCCACTGCCACAGCACCACCTGCTGGCATACTGGCCAGTTTACCATAGCCTATGAGAGAAATTACAGTTAACTGATTTAATTACAACTATATTGTTGTATATACTAAACACAAACTTTGGCAGAAAAGCCATGCTAGAGTTTCAAAGCAAATTTCTAGCAGATTAAACCACCCGTGTTCTTAGTCCAGACTGACTATTTCAGGTTCTAATTTTAATAAGTAGATGTGTTCTCTTCAGTGACTTTTCATTATGCATTGACAGTTCTGCAACTCACCTTGAGCAATCACCTCTTCCACATTTTTGCCACCAAGTTCAGTGACAACCTGAAGGGGAAGAGAAAAAGGGGTCAGAAATTAGTGGTCCAGAGATTGCAAGCATGTTGTTTCCTGTTTGAGCTCAACTTTCAGAACACACAAATCGTGCATTTCTTTTACTCAACACTAAGGTAAAACGTGATATTAAACACACTTTCTCCATGCGTGTGTTGTCAGCCTCAATGCCAACACTTTCCAGGATCTTCTTGATGTCCGCAGCCTGTGGGCTGGCATTACCACCAAGGGCAGAGAGCAGGTATGCAGCAACGTAACGCATTCTGCAATTCAAATCATGATGCAGTTATGACAAAAAAACAGGGCATTGAAAAAATACCCAATACAGTTAAGTTACTTTAGACAAATAAAAGTAGTACACATGCGTCTCAAAGTGAACTTCGCAGTATAACCCTATAACATACAGAAACAATTATAACTTTTCCATGTCATACCCACAGAGCATCAAGTAACTAGGCCTACAAACACCTATTAAGCATTTGTTTCAAGTGATATTTATACACCTTCTCCATAATCTAAGTGAGAAAAAAAACGTTGGTTGGGCATCTTTATCAAACACTAGGACTCACTGCCTTACTCAAAACATCTGATAGATTAGCTAACTAGGTAACGTTAGCTAGGTAAATGAGGTTTGCAAATTAGCTAGCTAGCCGAGTTTGCTAGCGCACTGTCCACAAAGTTCCAGTTGGTGAGGTTGTCACTGATAACTGTTATTTCTTCAATCAGAATATTAAGATGTGCCATTGAAAAAAAACCTCGCAAATAATGTTACCAATCAGCTAGCTACAGTTTTGGGCCTTGTTTCTTTGAGCGACAGTGAGAGCAGGTACACATGGTGACATGTCATGGCTGTTAGGTAGCAAGCTAACTGGCTAGCATGCTCCTCACCAATACATTATTTGCTGTCCAATTTTAGTTTAGGGGTAAGACAAATATTTGAAGGGAATGCCTACGTTATGGCGCCGTGTTGGACTTATTTTCACATGGTGTATATATACTACATTTCCTTTAGAAGACACTCACTTGACACGGAGAAGGCAGATGCGTGTTCACGACGAGATTTGCACAGGCGGAAAGGAAGTTCCAACGCAGGGGGAAACGGAAAAACGCTTGATGGGCGGGGAAATCGAATGAATTTTGATTGGAGGACAAAATTCACAACAGGGTGCACTTGATTTGCAAGGCGAAGTGAGGAGATGGTCCGGAGGACGGGCGGCGTCAACACAATGAAAAATGTCAGAAAAAAACAACATTTAGGGAAACTGGAATCACTACATGGTGATAATGATACCCATGTAAGTGATTGGGCCACTGTTCAGTCCAGCAAAGTGCCATTGACTCTCAGTGGTCAATAACTGGACAGACGGAGCTGGGACTGTGCTGTGACCTTAGAACATACACCTAATTTGGACTACATTAGTACCAACATAGTGCCATACTCTATGAAACAGTACATAACCCTTACGAAAGTACCATTCTTGCCTTTGGCAATATGACATAATATGGCATCTTCAAAAGTTATCAAACAAAAAATGTGCGGCTCCTAAACAAAAAGGATGTTAAAACTACGTGTGTTAAAGGAATTACACAATACAATGTATGGTAATATTATTTAAGTTGAGAATACAAATAAGCATATTAAAACAATTTTCACAGTATAATTTATTTTGTGCAGTTTTTGTAACACAATATACAATACAAATGGACAGAATAAACTGAGAGCAGCACATTTTGTAAGTAGACCTAACAGTCCAAAACAAGCAAACATTCAATATATCAAATAGTTCTCATAAATGTTGCAAGTTTGGTCTTGGTACTCAAAACAAGAATATAACACAGTCAGAAAAGGAATACAAATCATTTCAGGATTTTTTTCTCTCATGAAAATCCCTTATAAAAAATAAAAATATCAAAAGAAAACACTTACAAAAATATTCTATTGACCCTTCCAAAATATAAGAGGGTAGAAACCTGAGGGGTGTTTCACAAAGCTCTAGGAATTGGCAAGGTAACTGTCCTGAACATTCTGTTGAAACCATTAATGTCAGTGACAAGGACAACATTTCAGTAATCATACTAAGGGGCAAGCTGACATGTAACCAACTTGCTATGGGGTGCCAAATTTGTTAAGCCTTTGCTTACTTTACATCTTTTTTAAATAATGAACAGAACATAGAATATTTTCTTTATGAAGTGAAGAAATCTTGAGTGAAGGAAATAAAATGTTTCATGATTTAGAATACATTTTATTCAATTCAGCAAAAAAAACATTAAATCTATTTTTATCAATATAACTGGAATTACACAGTACATTCACGAGTGACCATCACAAGATAAAATACAAACTATGCTATTCAGGTGAAAATTGACATAATATCTGGAATTGAAATCAGTGACAGCCAAATTAAGATCACATCTTAAAGGGATAGTTCACCCAAATGGGACATGTACCCAATTTTATAGCTCAACAAGTAATTATTCGAACCTGTAAGTCAGCAACCAAAAATATGGCTTTGTTAACTCAACCACAGCTTAGCAACAGCATAGCAACGTTATTGGTCTTTATTTTGAACTGTATTAATGAATGTGGGTTTCACATACCAGTAAATTACATGCATTTTTTAATGAATGCCATTCAATAATGGGTTTACTGATGTTGAAAGATAGCAGGTAGCACCCTATTTCAAACAACCATGCTGGTGGTAGTGCAATACTGTATTTTTCCTCGTTTATACTTTTTGGAAACATCAGTTGATGTTGGACAACAATGACATGTTTTTGTCGTCGCTGCGACAATTTTGCCGACCTCCTGTAAACCCACCTTGAATGAGTTGTCCACACCGTTGAAGTGCGAATAGAGCAAAGTAACTCAAAGAAATGTAAAACAAAAATTACTATGGGAATGCAGCTTTCTTGGGGAATCTCAAAATCCACTGACCCTGTTCGTGAAATACCCCTCTGGTTTCAAAAGGTTCTGAGTCTGACTTATTGCTCTTGTGAAATATTTAAAATGTCAGGTGTGACTCAGGTCTCAAAATTGTATACTGTCATAAGGGGAAAAGGTTATCTGAATTTTAAAAGACAGCACAGCATCTTAGAAAGCCTTCTCCCAGCCCACTGAAAACCTACGCATTTGAAGGCTCTAAATGATTCATGTGATGCAAAAGCTAGAAGTTGCTGAATATTTTATGAGACAGCGAAATCTTTTTTTAAAGTTTGTAAGACAGTGAAAACATCAGCACGAGGTTAAAAATAAATTCAGAGAATGTATTATTTAATTCCTTAACAATTTAGATTAGAAGACTAAACACAGATCTACCAACACGATCACACCTGTTATTTTCAGGAGGAAAAAAACTAAAACAGAGACAATGGTAAAACATAACGGTCTCCATTTAGCCTTCATATACTGGTAAACACAAAATGTCTATATCAATTTACACACAATACCCAATTCCTTTGATAATATTTATTCTATACCCCTTATATCCCAAATGTATTATATTACTACCAGTTTCTTTTCGCTCTCAAAAATAGCAGGTGTGACGTTTGCATTCCTGCAAATGCTTGGTAAACCTGGCATTGAAGTGTTGAATCATCTGAGCTTAGTTTTGTAATTTGAATGACAGTACAAGTTCAAATACATTTGTATTGCCCTGAGGCACTTTATAAAGGCTGTACTAAAATAAAAAAATACCATCTCTTCAATCAATGAACCTCTGTGGTGGGTCTCACAGGTCCTCAAACAGCATCCAATATGTCAGTCCAAAATGTAATGCACATGTAAAGCGTGAATGACCAACTACTTGTAGAAATATGATAAATCTAGTGTTTGCCTTGAGTCGTGGGGTGGAGGACAGTGTCAGAAGTTTAAGGGGTAGGTTGTAGAAAAGGTAGAAATATAATATATGTGGATACAAACTAAACGTAGTGTGCTAAGTTTTAGATGAAGGTTAAAACTGTGACTGGGACAGATGGCTGGAAGAGGGTGAAAGATAAGGGAATTGCGTGCCAGTGATCAAAAAAACACTATTGGGGATAGCTGTTCTGTTGCCGGCGCTTTGCAGACCTCATCTTCTCAAAGCGGGATTCCATTTCCTCAAGGACTTTAGGAGTGTACCGGACCACCAGCTTCACAGTGCCCTGGGCAGCTTTGAGAAGCTCCACAGCTTTCTCATGGTGCTCCCCCTCCACACTCTGGAAAGAAAGAGATAAAAGGAGGATTAATTTAAATAACAAAACAAAATTAGGTGACTGAATATGATAAATGTATATTGATAGTGGCCGTGTCCGAAATCTGGTTTGCCTGCTATTTATTTAAACTGCATACTGTGTACTAATCATACTACTTAGAACGTTGGCTTTAGTAAAAACAATTGCAGTAAGCAAAATATAACAGCATACTAGGCTCATCCTACGTCATCTAATGTGCAATTGCGTTGATTCCCTACATTCAATCAATTCGGTACAGCTCGTCTCCTCAGCTGTTTATCAGCTGTTGTCAGACACACGTGGGCCTCGAAATACTATTCTCTTCCTCAAGCATGCAACGAATTCTACTAGATAAAAAGCCAAAATGGGTATGACATCCTGGAATTTTTAAAGCATACTCAATTTAAAAAATGTCACATACTACATACTTCTGCCTTCCCAAAATGCCTACTATTTAGAACGCAAGGCGGGTATTCGGACACAGCCAGAGACTGCATAAACGACACGTACCACCCCATTTACAGAAAGAAGCTGGTCGCCTCTCTTGAGGCCCCCGTGGCGGTCGGCGATTCCCCCAGGAATGATGCGTGAGATGTAAATAGGAGAGTTCTGTTCCTTTCCTCCCATTATATTGAAGCCAAGTCCTTCCTCAGTCTTAGGCAGCTCCACCACGCGAGGGTGTGAGTGCCCCTCACTGGCCGCAAACGCTGCAACAGTGGCCTACAAGGCAAGAGAGGAGAAAGTTGTTAACCCAGAGTTGCCTACAGAGTTATTGTTTAATATTGGTTGTTGTGACATACCTTGGCTGTGGCATTGGCCCTGACTTCAGGGCTACTATTAATGTCCACTGTCTCATACACATGTTCATACACCTAAGGAGTTGTTTAGAAAAGGCAGAAAGAAGGTTAGTCAAATGCAAACTGCTAAGCTGAATTACTTCCTTCAAAAAGTCTGGCATGTTAAAAATAGTAATCCTGATAGTTCCTCCTGTCCAGGGTTCCAAGCTATTAATTAATCCTCAAACTGGATAGCTCCTTTTGTAATCACAACACTATATTGAAAATAATGCTTTATGATACAATGACAAATCTTACATCAGAAGTCAAATAACTAGTACATAGGCAGCAATCAAACCATTTCATGTTTTATATGTCTGTCTGTATCAGCCCCATCTCACACAAGTACACAAATCAGAGCCTGGAGGTCCAGAGTACTGCTGATTATTTATTTCCACTCACCTGGTGCCCCAGGTCTGAATCAATCACACTGATTGGAGGGGGAGAATGAAAATCAGCAGTACTTCTGGCCTTGAGGTACAGATTTGTCCACATAAATTGAGTTGAATTTTGAAGGGTGTGATGGGCATTTAATGACAGTCTCAGCTCACCTCTCGCACAGCATTACAGAACTCGCTCTGCAAGACCCTTTGCAGTGCCTGCAGTTTCTGGGGTGGCACTTCCCCAGTCCTCTGGAGCTTGTCAAGCAATTCAATGGCCCGGGAAATGTCTGTGGGGAGAAAACATGGAGACCACACACCGTCAGAGATCTTACCAATAATTTACATTGATTTGAAGACTTTGGTTAAGGAAATAATTGCTTGAGGCAGAGGATCTAACTATACTTAAGTATAAGTATAAAAAGTAAATGGAATTGCTAAAATATACATACCAAAAGTGAAAGTATTAATAATTTCAAATGCCTTACAGGGGCACACTACAACACTCACATTAACTTACAAAACAAAGCATTTGTGTTTAGTGAGTCCGCCAGATTAGAGGCAGTAGGGATGACCAGGGTATGTTCTCTTGATAAGCGTGTGAATTTGACCCTTTCCTGTCAAAATGCAACCAGTACTTTTGGATGTCAGGGAAAATGTATGGAGTAAAAAGTACATTATTTTCTTTAGGAATGTAGTGAAGTAAAACATTTGGCAAAAATATAAATAGTAAAGTACAGATAGTAGTTTTTGGGGCTAAAACTACTTTTAAGTAGCACTTTAAAGTACTGGTACTTAAGTACTTTACACCACTGCAAACTACCAGCCTTGAGGATGGCTATCTTGTTAGCTAAATTAGCTAACCTTAGCTGGCTACAACATTAGCAACTCAGCCCATCTGTCTTTCTGAAAACTAAAGCGGATTATATTGGAATAATTATTTTTCTTTCGACTTTTGAGAGATGATTGTACATGGGCTAGTTATTTCAAAATGAATTGACTTGCGCTAACCTTAGTTAGCTAACTAAATTAAATTCCAGATTAGCTACCGTTAACTAGCTAGCCATCTGTTCAGCTTGTGTGTGTATTTTCATCATTTTAACTATTATTATTGATCAAGCAATCTGTGTAGTTTGACGTTTTACCTCTTTCCAGTCGAACAGGTTCCCCCAAAGAAGCCATAATAGCCTAAATCCGGCACTGGTCGGGAGAAATTATCAGGCTAGCAAAATATCCACTCGGCGATAAACAGATTTGAGCTGTATTGACGGGGATTGTTGTTGCGTCAAGGACACGCAATCGGCGCAATATGCGGTCGATGTGCCAAATCCAAGATGGGTGGAAAAACTGAGTCATATATCGCTGAAGTTTTGTTTGATATTTTAGAAAATGTGGTATCCTAAATGTATAACCAGCAATATTTACAGCTTTTTAATGGTTATATAAATTATAGATATTAATGTATAGTTATTAAAATGTCTTATCTGATCATTATTCATAACCCAAATTGAACTGTTTGTAAATGTCTTTGTAAACCTACAATGTTGCTTCAATATGTTTAAAACCATAATTTTGATCTCTGTCAGTGCTTGCATAATGTATGCATTTCTATTGATTAATTTCCATTTCTCACAGCAATAGGGAATTTGCTTTCTGAAAGCTGAAACAATGCATAGGCCTATTACTCATTACTATGTATTAAAGTGTTACCTTATCATAACGGCAAAACTGAGGACATAGACTGTTGACCCATTGTTTATGTTTTTGTTGTGATAGGAAACTTGTAAACACATTATGTAGGCTTATACTTTGGTAGGATACCTCAAATGATGTTTAGAAAATAGATTTTTCTCTCATAAAATGCAATTTCCTGAGTACTATAGATATATACAAGAATTGAAGTGCTATTTGTGTGAAAATCTTACGGAATAAACCTTGAATGCACTTTTATTGTTATATTTTATTATCACAATTAGGCATATTTTGGTATCCTTTGTGAGAGAATGTTGACCATCCATTTCTAGGCATGGGACACCTACCTGTGTCGATGGGACAGGGTTGAGATGGCCCATCCAAGGAATTCACCAGTCAAGGATCCTGTCTTCAGGGTTGAAAACTTCGAATGTACTCATCATCAAGCTCTCAGAGGCCATCAAGGATCAGCTTGTAGCCTAGGCTATACGACGTAGACTTATGGGCTTCTATATGTTCTGATTCTTTGTGTTGTTGATTGAGTATATATTGAGGCTTTTATAACCAAGCCAATGCTAATGAAAATAAAATATATCTGGTCTCTGTCTGTCTGTCTGTCTGTCTGTCTGTCTGTCTGTCTGTCTGTCTGTCTGTCTGTCTGTCTGTCTGTCTGTCTGTCTGTCTGTCTGTCTGTCTGTCTGTCTGTCTGTCTGTCTGTCAGTCAAACATGCGGTTTCCATATGTTTTGATACCATTCCATTTATTCCATTCCAGCCATTACAATGTGCATGTCCTCCTATAGCTCTTCCCACCAGCCTCCTCTGGTCTGCATGCAGGCAGACAGGCAGGTACGTAGGTAGGTAGAATGGTAGGTATGCATGTAGGAAGGTAGGTATTCATGTATCTGCCTGCTGATCTGTCTGGCCGTCCATCCGTCCATGTTTTCATCTAATGTTTATGCAGTGTAACTAGAAATGTAGGGTTCAAACTTTATTGACATTGGTTTTGTTTTTCAGTTGCCTATAGTCATTTTTATTTCTTCAAATATTTCAATTTAATATTGCAAACAACTTCACAACATACAAAATGAATTATATTAATCCAGAAACATATGTCAATGAATAAATTGTATATATATATATATATATATTCTTATATTTTGTCCTCTGGTGGGGATAAAAAAATAAACAGCAAAGCTTTGACAACAGCACCTTGACATAGTATGTAATTCCAACATTACCTTGAGAAGTTTAGAACAGTAAACAAATAAAGTACTGAGGAGGAAAACCCTTTTACTGTTGGGTATGTAAACGGAATGTTTTGGTCGGTATCATATCCTTTTTTCTTAGGTGGACAAATTCTCAATTCACAATTGAAGCAGCATGCAAGTTTTTTTTATGGAACGCGTCCTCACCCTCTCCCTCATCCTCATTGCTCTTTTCCTTCTTTCTCACATTCTTGGCAACGTAAACAAACCACAATGTCTTGAGGAATGTGATATAGTAATTTAAACTGGGCGCAAATGACTGATCAGATCTTTTTTAATCGTTTACAAGGTCATGAATATGTTCAATAAATAGACTGTAGTATCACTTTTACTGTATAAACGTCATCTTTTTTTACATGCAGTCCATAAAATTTTCATTTGACGGAATAATTTACCCTGTTATGTATATATACAAATAGATATTTTCTCTTTACTCTTTTTTTTAAACTCAATAAAATCTATACATTATATACACTATCTTCCTCTTTTAATGGTCAATGTGCATACACATGATGTGTCTATCCTTATAAACCGCCAGCCAATCTTCTTTTTGCTATCCATGGTGAGCGCTCGCACGTAGGACTGGGTTGTCCTGCATTGGGAGTTATAATGCCTCTTGTCTATTCCACGGCAGCCCTCCTTTGTGTACCCCATAGGGTTACATTTGGTCTCATAAAAGTATTGCTTCAGTTGGCCATTGGGGACAGGGACCTTTTCCAGGACGGTAACGGTCTGCCCAGACATGTCTATTGCTGTCTTTTTGTCCACAGCTGTCACCCACTGGCTAATACTATCACACACACTGAGCTCTCCACGCCGCGACGGGTCAGAATGCCGCCGCACCCTCATGGACATGTTAGCGGCGTCCAGGTAGTTTTTGTATTCCTCCAGGAGAAAAAGCAGCGGTGGCTCTAAAGGCACTTGGTTGCTGATCATCACCCGCGATGCATACAGGTCGACATCCTTGGTCTCCGTGGTGACCACAGAGGAAGGACCCCCTCCTCCCTGGCCCTTGTCAGCCCCAGGCCCCAGCTGAGATGCTTCTCCTTCCACCTCCAAGAGCTCCTCAATCACCTGCTCAAACGTGTCTGTGAGCGAGGGCAGTCCCCCATGCTGGCCCGGCCCACCCCTGCTCTGTGGAGTCCCGTGGCCCTGGCCGGCCGTCAGTGCAGCACCCAAGTAGCCTTCCGTTCGGTGGCCCCGCATACCCGGGGCGTCTCTCATGGGAGCAGCTCTCATGCAACTGAAGTACGAAATAACCATAGTAAGGAACAGGATGGTCATCACTCTTCTAACCTGGTGGAACTAGAGAGAGAGAGAGAGAAAGAGAGAGCACAGAGAAGGATGAGAGGGGAGAGAGGATGAAATTAAGTGCAATTCATATGTATATCATCTTATGTAGCTATATTATGTATTATATAATATATCAACAGTTTTCTTCCATTGAGCTATCAGAGTTGTGTGCTTATACAATATACTGTTCATAATACACTCATTATTACAGTATTCCATAATATCTCAAGGTTGGATCACAATCTAATTGTGTTCCTTTCAGTTATTACTAAGCACCATTAGATGATGCACGCCTACCATCTCCCCCCATTACTACCAAAGTATCACATTTCTCCTCCAGCTGCAAAGAACAGTCTGACACCACCATGAGTGCCCACTACTACTTGGCCAACTTGCAAATAACAGTATAAGTAGCTACATTCTTGTGAATTCCATTTTTTCTGTTTCCTCATACAACGTTCCAATATTTCCCACAAAGGCCCCAGAAGCAACATTAAGGGCTGCTGACACCAGCGTTTTCAACTGAGGCCAAGTTTTTTCAGACTGGGAGTGGATGTGGCTAGGCATCATGCTTTAAATGTCAAAGCATTAGATTGCTAATTATCTCCTAATGGTCCATCCTACTATGAAGTACAACCCAATATATCATTATTTTCTCTTCTTCAACAACAACAAACAACAACAATTTTTTAAACAATTATGTTAAACTGATATTGAAACTACAGTATGTCTTCATCATAATCATCATCATCACCATTATCATCATCATTATCTTTCTCATATTTGATGTTGTTATCCAAGGTTGGCATGTACTGTATCATAAACGCTATGTGGCCTGAATACTTTTTTTCAGTGTAGATATTGAACAGGCAAGTTATATAATGTTTCCAATCCAATGTCATGTATTGTAGCCTAACACGTTTCATGTGTTACCCTGACTTCACACCACATTTCCCACAGGGTTAATAGAGACTTATTGATCGATTGATTAGTTGAATACATAAGTGTTTCTGACTAGGTTCAGATAAGTGACTGTTTATTTTGTGTGATTTTGCAAAAGGCAACCAATCTTTGATGTAATATTACCATTAACATGCTAAACTTGATAGGGTCAAATTGGGAGCAGGATTTATTAAGGGACATAGAGATGTTTAAATAAAGGAATGCTGAGAGTGAGCAGTAGCGCTAGCAGAGACAGAGAGAGTCAGTAAAGTACTGGTTAGAAAAGTGAAGAGAGGTAATGTGCTTGCATCCTGACACACTCACGTACCCCTTCTATCAGATGCATACTCTGTACAGCTGCTCACATAAATTTGGTACACAGACATTGCAAGGGAAAGAACGCCACAAGGGCCCAACAGAGCCAAAATATATAATAATACACACACACACCCTCATCCTTATCCTTCACCCCTAGCTCACAATAGCATCTCTTACCTTTATGCCCTATGAGTCACAGCAATTCAACATATCCACGGACATCCCAGGCCCAGAGTCAAACATATGAAAACAACCACAATATAAGAAACCTATCTCTTTCTCTCCAGAGAGGTGCATTTAAAAATAGCCACGGCAGGGCTTTGAATACACTCTGCATGCCGCCCTCCTTGTATCCCGAACTGATGCAGGAATACGCTCCAAGCAGATCCGCTCCCCCACCAGGCAGTGTGGCGGACGGAAGGACCTTAGCAGAAGGGAGGGGCATACCCCACCTAAAAAGCATTTGTTTCATTCTTAATTGGCGTCTGGGGCCACGGCTGCGATTAGCCAACGCCACGGTGACTGCCATAGAGATATTGCATCTATAAATAGGCGTGCTGGGAGTCTCACAGTCTCGATTGAGAATATCACATCCTTCTCCTTAATGAGCCGCTGAGTCCCCAAGCTCAGTGACGTGTTTCTCCAGAGTGTGAGTGTGTGTTAGAGGGAAGGGAGGGGATGGAGGAGGAGAGGATGGGAGGGCTTGGTTTGTACGTGTTTGCAGGGGGATGGGAACATCTTTCCTCCTACCGACAAGACAACCTTGGAGACAAAACGCAGCCAAGCAAACATAGATGAGCAGGAAATCGTTCCAACATTTTCTCAATATTGTAATTTGAAAATAATTATTCATAAGAGGTAATCCTTTATCATCCTATAAAGTGTTCCTGTAACCTGTCAAATCCCATCATTAGGCTGCCCCAATGATCAAGGAAAACAAATACATGGACTGAAATCCCATCACACTGCTTATTGATACGTGAACTGATTGGGGGTCCATCTTCATGTAGAAGATGCTGCAGCAGAGGTAGTAGTCCTTCTTCCCTGATGGATCACTGGGGCTAAATTGCAGTAACAGGGGGTGGGGAGTCAGTGCAGGCGTCATTTCGCGGCATAACAACCACAGATGACGTCTCTCCCAGGTCTCCATAGGGGACAGGATGGAGGGGAGGTGTTTTGGGGGCAGTGCCACTCATCAGTGTGCAATTGCCTGCCAGTCCTCTGGGCCTCCTCACACCGGGAACAACAAATAATTTTATTTCTAACTCGGCTATTTCCTGTTTCCATCAGGAAAATCAATATGGCTTATGTTCTCAATCAACATCCTGTTAAAATGCAATCTAGCCGATGAATCACTTTATTGCTGTGGGACTGGCTCAGAATAACAGTACTCTCTGAGACCTATCTAATTCAAACCAAAGTAAAAGTGATTCTCACCATAGCTGGTATGTTCTCATTTACTATATTAGATTTGAGAATATCTTCAGCTCTGAATTGGATTTTACGGTCCAATTTTTTTTATCTCCAGGTAATCAGTGCACTGATATTTAATTATCATGTACTGAATATGTACAGTATAGTGTGGAAGAGAACAAGCAAACTTCCACACTCTATCCAGCCATAACATATATTCCGTAAAATCAAGATTTGCATCAATAAAATCAGTCCTTTACAGTTGCGTTTGGTGCATTCAGAACATACATAGATAAAAGTTGATGGATTTCCACATAGTGGCAGGGCTTTGCGATGACACATTTAGATGAGCACCTGTTCAAATGTTGTGAGAGAGGCAGGCACGGCTACACGGTTGGGTTTAGAGATAGCTTGGTGCCTTGCAGTGTTTGCTCTTCGTGCCAGGTGGGGATTATAATGAAAAATCTCCCTTTGACAGATGCTGGAGTGGATTCACAAACACAATGGTGTTTCAACCATCTACAAAACTCAGCACATATGACTTCATATTTCACTTACACTTAACTTACACAGTCATTTATGTGGTCAACATTTCTGTGGCAATACATACTAACTTTCTTTTTCAAAGACACATTTTCTCAACATTCTTGTCTTAACACTCCTCTCTTTTCCAGTGAAAAGTTAACAAATGTTTTCACTTTGAAAACACATTGTCAAGTAAGTAATACCCTTTCTCCAGACGATCCAAGATCCCTGTACATCAGCTTGTGCTATGGCTGCACCAATCAACATGTTTTCCTATCCAGTCCATTCAAATATGACCTTGGATATGCTGCAAATAAACCTACCTAAAAGATAATGCTTCATTTATATATGAACTATATATTTTGGAAACATACTAGAGGACTCAGTCACAATATACAAATGTAACGCAATTATCCTTTTTTCCCATAATAGCTAACAGATGCAACCAAGACACCACGTGGAAGCCTGTTCTGAGAGATCTGCTCCCCATCTGACACTCGCAAATAGCATCTTCAAATGGATAAGTATCATTTACTGTAGCTTTTCCTCCAGGCAAACTCTGATAGAAAATAAATGTAATGACCACTTAAAACAAGACATGTTAAGACTGTTGGAATATGTTCCAGTGAAGGCCCTAATTGCATATTTTCCATTGATATCCTCCACCACTTCCCCTGGAAAGAACCAGTGAGTGCCATTAATGTGCCAGTTTACAAAAGACAGGTCCAATAGCCTATATATAACAATATCATAATATTCAAAGGTTACCCACTTCATACTTAAGCCACCTCCTGATAAACGTAGTACTCTAATAAGTGCAACATTTCCTGTAAGTCTATCCGCAAGTTGCGCTTACTACTAATTAGTGGTGCAGCATGCTAGCCTGTCAACGTGACTGCCAACCAGGTCACACAGGTAAAACTGCTTCAAAACCACAGCCTAACAATATTTTTTTTATGTGTAAATTGGCTGTTAAAATTACAAGTTTCCAATTGCTAGCCTGTAATACCACTGTAGGCCATCTTAATTAATAAATAAACTTAAGGTCTGCATTACATGTCAATTAATCTATTGACACTGTCAGACAGTGTCCCCACATAGGTCGACAAGCCCAGTACTCTGTGCTCTCTTTGGGATTTTTACAACCCTTAAATAGCCCTTATAAACCCTTAGGATAATTACATTTAGCAATGTGATGAAAGACATGTCTTGAAGATAATGACTTTCATCGATAGTGCTCAAGTTCGCTTATTAGCCTACTGCACATATTTATATCTGAATAAATCAGTAGTATCTTAAAACGATGTTGATTGCAAGTTGATTGCAAGTGGTGTATATGAACAATAATAAGATAAAGGCTCAACAGCAGCACATTAGACCTACACCAAGTCCTACTTTAAAACGGGTGTCAAGTCGTTTCCATATATTTGCGCTAGATGGCGTATTAGACCACGAAATGTTCTTAAAACCCAAATCCTCTCTCGCTCTCGCTCTCTCTCACGAACACACACACACACACACACACACACACACACACACACACACACACACACACACACACACACACACACACACACACACACACACACACACACACACACTTTAAGGCGATAACAAAGTCAAATAGGAAAACATGAACACTTGTAGACTGAAAAAGCAAGAGGTTACTAAACAAAAAGAAAATCGTGTTAATGGAATGACATTAATGCATATGTAGTTAGTTTTCCAAGTCTGTGCCAAATTGGAGCCTACTTTCAGAGCTATTTGATGCAATGTCCCGAGACAAACTAGCCTACACTAAAATACAGCAATATTCTCAGACAGAATGCAATAAAAAAAATCTCTACACCAAACATTAACAAGGTTTACTTGGTAAACAGTAGTATCGGGTTGTTCTCGAGCTGGAGCGCATAAAACGTAATAATTGTGGTATTTTCCGCGCGCTCCTTGATAATTGCGCGACTGCTCCATGTAGGGATCCGTTTTATAATCTGTATATTCATTCTCGCCTTGTGAGGTTATCCGGTTTAAGAGAGAGCAAGAACCAACCTTGCAGGTTATAGCTGTTTCCTATAAAGTCTTAATGACTGCATCAGACTTTTTTATAATTTGCTTACAAACCTTTCTGGTTTTTGAGAAAAGAAAGTCCATTTACAGATAGTTTAAAAAAGTGTTATCTGAATTACGATGCTATATTATTTAACATAACATTTAGATGCATTGTATTCATGGATTATGGGTTAAAAGGAATAGGCTACAATAGGCCTACAGCCTATGTGGGTAGGCAATGTAGTCTACTCGCCTATTTCTTACAGTGGCAATAGCCAACAAATGTACAACCCTTCGCATTAATTAATCAGCTAAATACATCAGAAAACGAAATGATTACCTCCACTGACCCCTTTCGTGGTCCCTATTAGAAATTCAATCAGCATAATAACGCCGTTTTTTATTAATGAACAAGAGGATAGAGTTACACGTATCCTCTCTCAAACTGCGACCGAGTCGGTGCGCCTGCATGATCCCCAACTTGATTACAATACTTTTAAACATCTCCCCACTCACAAAACGAGCGAGCATCGACACAGCAGAGCGAAAATGATCAAACAATTTAAGAAAAACATACCTTTTACTGCCCAGTCGTAAAGGAGACCATTCAACAGGACCGTGTCATCTGGGATGTTCTGGACAACCCCCTGTGTAATTACTTAAGCTATATTTTCCCTGTACTGTCCGACAGCTTCAGGATATCTCTTCAGCTTTGGAGCAAATAGATTAAATTATTGATGGGGGAAATTGCATGGTTGAGGTAATGGACTCCCATGGCTGCGCGGCTCCTTTGGAGATCGCTTAAAACCGAAGGGGTTGCATGCTATAAGCTGCGCCGCGACGGCACAACGCGATGAGAGACCTCTTGAGCTTGAAATGACGCCTGTATCCCTTGCAACTACAGTAACTTACTACATAATGACGTTGCAACATGTGACTCGCCACTGGCTGACTGGTTGCTTGCCACCAAACACCAGAGTCCTAAAGCAGGCCTAGCTCTCATCATGGTTATTATACGCCTTTGGTCGACAGATGGGAGTGGGATAAAGAAGGGATTGGCCATGGATCTTTCTTCCGTGTTTCACTGACATCAGATGTGATATTTTTGTAGCTGTACTGTACATACAAAAAGAATAACGCATTTGATTCTGTGCCATGTGGCTACATTGCGTGTAATGATAAATGTGATTAGATCTGATAAGATGTCCAAGGCTTATATATATATGACTACTACTTACAACCTGGTCTTAAAAAATCCCAAATAAATCCTGAAAATAAGAAAACCAATACCCTCCCTAAAAAGATATTCTTATTCCATGCATTTTACCAGAAATATGGCATTTCTTTAGAGAGCACTGTTACTTCAATTGTGGAATTGGACAGAAACACACATTCACTGCTACATAATTATGTAATTAGCGTGTTATAACTAAGTGTATATTCTGTTTGGGATTGATTAAGTCTACAGAAGATTTACGACTAGCAGTGGATACATTGAAATGTTCCTGTATAGACCAGGAGATGTGTTATAAATGCAAAAGTTAAGCCTGCCTAGCTAGACCTCGTTTTCCTAATCCTTTGAAATGGTTGATCGTCAGATCCCCCATAGGTAGGCTATGCCATGTATGTTATACCAACAAAAACTATGGGTTACAAGTAGATATAACTATCTCAGGGAATGTCCAAAGTTAAGACAAAGAAGCATACGAATATGCTAGCTCTTGAAACTGTTGTAAGTTAAATTGAAGAAGCCGCAGATTCAATAAAAAATAGCCATATACAAGACGATTTTATCCAAAGTGACATGCAATCATGCGTGCACATATACTTTATATGTGGTAATCCCTCGTTGTGCCATTATACCAGCGCACAAATATTCAGCAACATGGACAGCGCCGCGATCAGCGCGAGAAAAACACAGCACCATTGTCAGTGTTGTGGTCAGCGCGCCCACGAACTAAACATTCAGCACCGTGGACAGCGCCTCCATTAATGCGCCGCACACTAAACATTTAGAACCGCAGACAGCACCACGATTTGCGCGAGGTGAAGGCCTGATCGCTGATTGAGAACCAGAGCTACTGAACAGCGCCGCTTCCAGGCAGCCTATATAATGAGAAGATTCCATGTCCTAGTTGTTAGGATCTATGCACGCGGAAAGCCAACTGTTTGCCATGATACCAATTGTCTCCATTCCCTTTTCCCCTAACATAAAATGTTAAACTTCTCATAACACATAACTTAATCATATGAAAGCAAAAGTAGTATCATTAAATACAAGGTTTCACAATATTAAAGGTATATACTCAAGACAATGTACACGTTATTCTGAAGATCCCAGCAGTGTTCAATAAGGCTTGAATCAATAAACTTGGAAAAGGAAAAGAAATGTCTCACTTAAATTAATAAAGCTTTTGACTTAAGCATCCAGTGGGTGTTCTTTAGAGAAGTCACGTGATGAAGAGAAAAGGTTCTGGGCTCAACCTCAAATCAAATGAAGGAAACAGCTCATTATCCTTGTGGCTTGGACCTCCTCCAATTAAAGATTTATTGTGATGTGTTTGCTATATGGCCATCGTGATTCTTCTCTGTACAAGTTAATGAGGTGGAGGGTTCTTACTTGGCATATAGCAGTATGGGATTGAATGCTCACACCTGCTTTGTGATTCACTCCTCCTCCAACACACCCGGGGACATGCCAAGATGAATATAGCCCTCCCTGAAGGATCACAGTAGGCGAGGGCAAACTCTGGATGACAAAGAGTTGCATCAGCAATCGCTGAGCGACATGACTCAAAAAAAAAAAACCTTGCACGGGGGCTGTTCCAACAAGGTAATTCATAAATAAATCACTTGGCATCTCATTAGAAGAACAACAACATGGTCTCTCTCATATCTGCAAATACAGCACAATGCAAGGTGGCGTTCTAAGTAGTGGAAAATTCATGAGACTTGTTACCTAAGAGAGTTTGTTTGAGGAGATTATTTAGCATTTTGTGTAGAACTTCAAAATGAAGTTTACCGTGTCTGAAATAAAGTGCATCGCAACTGAATTAAAATGCATAGTTGGGTCACGCTTAAGCAAAGTCAGGAAGAGCTATCCAATACCGAGTACAATGCTGTGCTATGCTATGCAATGCTATACTATACTATACGTGTCAGTGCTAATTATCAGCCCTTGCACCTACAGTACAGTATGTGTCTGATGAAGGTTACATTAGGCACCCAATCAGAACTTACTGCCCCTGAACTGAAACTCAGACACACTCACTCATGCTAACATAAGACCATTATGTTATGTTTGGCAGTGAACTAAACTGGCTTTCAGCATGCCACTTTCAGAATAAAAGTTAATTTCAGACAATCACCAATCCTTTTTCAGAAAATATACATCATTCTTGAAGTTAAATGTGGGACATCTCCCACTACGGTTATCTTTGTCAAAAAGTGCCATTGCTATGCAAAAAGAGTTCTCAAGAGTGATGCGCGCTTTACCCTGAATGGTGTGGCAAACCAACATTTCCTTGTTTCACGTCTTTCATAACATTACAACCCTTGGACAGACGCGGCATACTCATGCTTTATTTTACCCATTGAACAATTTTCTACTCAGAAAAGGGCAGCATGATGAATTCGATGTTTAATATAAACACGTAAAGTTAGGCTACTTGAAGGGTACTATGAGGTGGTCTGAGCATGCAATTTAGAGCACGGTGATGGAGCCCTGTTCACTCCCATAGGTTCTCTTAGGGTGGCAGTAACCAGAAATCTGAAGCATGGAATATACACTCTCTCCAGCTTTTACACCATTTTCAATGTAAGTGAACATTTAACTTCATTTTGTATTTTGGGTGAACTTAAACCTTTAAAAACTAAAACAGACATCAACTTTTAAACAGATGGTTCTGAAGTCTATAAAAAAATAATTTAGAAATATTGAATAACGTTTCGAAGTTAAAGTGTGGTTCACACAACATGATAGTCTTCACTTAGCGAACACAAGAAGCACACACTGTGGCACCCTATACCTGCTCTTCACTGACCAGATGCCCAAAACAACACTGATGACACTACACACAGGCATACATCTTTTCACATCTTCTCTTGCCAACTGTGACATCATTTTGACAAGTCAGTGATGCCAAGATCCATACTGTGACATGAACATTCAATTAAGACACCTTCAGAAGATACCTCTTGGAAGTAATCAGACGATAGAATAACAAGGCTCTGTGGCAGCATCAAAATGGGCATCATAAGCATATCTGCTGAGAATTAGCTACTCTATATCAACATTCACACTTCAGGGTACAATTAACCCTTTCTCTGCTTCCCATGAAACATAATGAATGTCCAGCTATAGTGTTATTAAGAACCAGTGGTAAGTCTGAACTCTAGTCTGTCTATGTATATACTGCCCAAACTCTGTGGGAACACCTGGATGAGAAAATGCACAAGGCATAACAAGCTCAGTTCAGGGGAATTTGCAAGAAGTCTCATATACCTTTTTCTCTCTCTCTCTCTCTCTCTCTCTCTCTCTCTCTCTCGCACACACACACACACACACACACCACAAACAAAACAAAAACACACTCTTTGTTTCATCAAATTGACTGCAGCATCAACTCACACATATAAAACATATAAGTCTGGGGGATCTAATTTGAGCACTACACCTAAGTATTTCAATAGGTAAGGTAAATGAGTCGCTCACCCCTGTCCATAACACAGGCATCCAACTTGATGTCAATATCAAAAGAGTGTGGAAAGCCAACCAGTGGTAGAGCTCAGCACCCCATTCCATATTCAAACACTCATGGCAGGTATCCTGAATCCAACTCTACCACATAAGACATCTCAAAGTTATGCTGAACACAGATATTAATTAGGCTACTGTACAGACACATATGCGCAATATGCATGCACAACAAATGCTTTTACAATTACATCTATTTTTCTGAGCACATTCAGTACAATGCACTCCCCTGTAATCAATTACATGTAAGAACAGAATTTACTTGATTGTAAATATGACAATTCCCTTGCCTCTTTTCTGTTTTCTGAACAGACACAATTCATCGGACCTCATTGTTCCACACACACACACACACACACACACACACACACACACACACACACACACACACACACACACACACACACACACACACACACACACACAGAGAGAGAGACACACACAAACACATACACACCGAATTGTCCTGCAGTGGCGTCATGCCAGCAGCCAGTCAGACTCTTGTCTCGTTGGTTACAATTACCGGACAAGCAGCACAGCAAGGTATTGGTTTTGGAAACAACAACCTCGACATATTGTGTTGGATCAGCTTTTGTAATCGTGTATTCCCATGATTTAAACTAACCAAGATGTGTCTCGGCATCGTTGAATAGATAAATAGCTGGATTCAAACGTTTCAACCCGCCATAACTCATTATGATGACATGATAACTAGATGGATGGAGGTGCTGATGATGAAAATGATGACGCCGCCGCCGATTATATTCCGATTATTCTAATATTATTATCATTAGCATATTCATATTATGATAATCATGATCCCTTTGTTGGTTTTGTTTTTACTGTTACGGAAATGTCAAACTATCCCCTATTCAATTACGCACGAAAAGGATGTAAAAACGTTGTGTTGAGACTCAGAGTTCCAACTGGAGTGTTATCAACTATTAGCCTACTTCAGATTCTAGCATGTAAAATAATAAAATACTTCCGAGAGCTATAGGCTATAGCTATACATGTTCATCGCCCTCACCATTTAAAGTTCATGAAAGGTTGACTCGGAAAACTAAACACCTTTATAGGAACGCAAACAGAAATATCTCTCATCGCCCCTGTGAGTCATCTATAAAGAATGAAACACGCATATTCTGTCAAATATGATGCCACAATAGCATTTAATGTTATTTGGAATGAAACCTACCATCCTCAGATTTGTTACTGACGCCCACCCCAACTCTGCAGCGCTAAGAATGCGGAGAGGGGGGCCGGTTGAGGGAGATTCTCAGTAAGATAACACAACCCCATTTATGGACTGATCCAATGACGTACATTGCAGAAAGTTCTAAAAAAAAACCTTCATACATACAAAGTGTGTCGTGCCACCCCACAGACCCCCCCTACCCCGCCTCCGCTCTTCCCTCCCTCCGCACGCCTACACATAAACCCACGTCTCCTCTCGCTACGACTTTCCTTAAGAAAATATGTTATTCCTGAGAAAATTATTAAAAGAAAAACCTGACCAAATTAAGAAATATAACAGATAACCTAAAAATCTAACAAATAACAATATACATGTTGCTTTGTATGCAGCCAATTTGTCATATTGTCGCTGGTCTATTCATTCATAAACCCACTGCAACAAATAAAACGAAAACGTTTTAGGCGATCGATTCGTTAAGCATAGCCCTAGTAATTATCATCTTATTGTAATGTCTATTATATAAAACATTTTATTCATAATATTAACATGATTCCTCTTGTTCTTATTATTGCAGCTGATATATGTTACAACACACAGCGTCATCCTAGCTAACGGGTCTCCTGCTTTCCTATAGGCAATAGCCTAATAAGTATACTCATTTCGTTAAATTATTAAATAAATTATTTAATTAAATAATGAGTCACGCACGGACTATGTTTTAAAAAGCCTTATTTGGTTCTCTAAAGCAAGCTAGAATTGAACTTAAACATGTAATTTAAAAACACAATGAAGCTGTAATAATTCAGACGTAGCCTATAAATGAGGATAGGCTCAATAATGCATTGAAATGTAACCCCACTGGAAGCTTCTTGATTAAAACAGGGCTGCGAGCGCTTGTGGGCGTTGATATCTTAGGGTTTTTCTTGCAGCTGTTTGCCATTCAATAGCATCGTCCTGAAATCAGAATCTTTGAACTGAAGCCGTACAAAGAGATAGATTGAATACAGACAATATCCACAGTTTCTTCGCTGGCACGCAAGACGAATTTCTAAAGTCCGTTGGCTGTTAAGTCAGCAAAAACATTGTCGCGGACTAATCAATTTGAAGATCAACGCAATCGTGCATGCCTGGTTTTCTACTGTCTTAAAAACCCACTGCTTTGGGCAATTTGTTATCAAGCCATCTTATCTCGCACCACCTTTAGCCAGCCATAGCCTAACATCTGTCAATAGGCAGTTTGACCACGCCTATCTTTCTTGTAATATCATATCTCTGATTGCATCTTTCAAATTCCTCTGATTTCTATGAGGTGATTTCTCTGTAATGTTTTTGTTCTTCATATTTCATTAAATCATTGTGTAATTTGTGGTTTTGCTATTTATTGTAAACGTGGAAGTTGTCTCCGACAGGTCGAATGTGGGCTACACAGACTTGCGCGCGGACAAAGAGGGGTAGCAGGTGATGCTAGTGCTAGAGTGAAAGCGCAGTATGAATGAAACCGAGGAGCGGCTGTAGTAAAAACACAAGTGATTTGATCGCGATGACGGAGGATGGTAAGATGTTAAACAGATAAGTGTAGGCTATTTTTTGCCGCTTAGGGTTGTGAGAGGAATACAATAGTTTGATATGCGAGAAAAACAAAAATACATATAGACCTAGATAGATAGATAGATAGATAGATAGATAGATATATAGATAGATAGATAGATAGATAGATAGATATGAAGCGAGTCAGTGAGAAGGAGGTAGCCTGGGTTGAGACTAATATTTTATTTAGGACATGCACCATTATTCTGCATAGTGCCGGGTAGAATGATTCATGAATTGCGCATTCAAAAGTTCCATTTCGATTGGGAGACGGGATCCCGTAGCCTTGATTGTGTTGCAGTAAATGTAAAAAAAAAATATTTGAGTGATTCTAAAGGTTTTGTTTACGAGTTGTATTAAGCTTCCCTTCATGCATAGCCTTGGTAAGTCGCTCTGAACAAGAGCGTTTGCTAAATGTCTACAGCAAAAACCTAAACGAGTGCTTTGCGTGTTTCATTTAAGGCTCCGTCATGCACTCATAGTAATGAGAAATATTGTAATCTGTATAAAAATATACATCCTTCAAACGAAACTTTGATGAGGTGAAATAGCACCCTGCATAAATCCATAAACGCTGACTGTTATCAATCAAATCAAATCAAAATAGTAAATTGGAAAATAATTAGCTGGATATAATTTCACGCAAATCAATGCACAATACCATGACGGTGCATTTGATAGGATCCACGTTCAATTTGAAACCACAAAACAATATAGGCGATAATGACAAGGATGGCGGATGAATAACAATGAATCACAATGAAGGGAACTCTTACCTTTTTAAGGGCTGACAACCACTATCAGTGGTTAGATCTCCAAGACCAAGACTTGCATTTCCCAAAGTTAACGCTGTATACCAAGACTGGAGCTTGAAAAGAACGCACGCCCTATACAGCGGCTCTAAGATTTCAACTTTCACATGCTCTAAGTGGCGAGACAAATCTCAAAGCGCAAGCCCTTCATTGACACGCGCTTTTCTCCTGTTTTCCGTTTTAGATCACAGGGCTCCCTCAGCATACGCTTACCAAAAGTTGAAAAAAATTCCCCAGCTTTGGTAAGGGAACAGCAAAAGAGAGTTGATGTCCACTTGGTGTTTTAGTCCATGCAACGACTCCGGTGCCTCTGTCCAACGTGCTGAAAGCATAACACAGCGAGGGTAACTAAGGGGGCAAAAAAAAATCTATAGTTTTGTTAAGTGCCATTTGATACTGCTTTACTCTCTCCCAACGCCTTGTCACGTGAACGTTTTTCTCCCCAAGCCCGTCCTGTTAATATTTGATCACATGTTGGCCGGACCTTAAGAAAAGCAGCACCTATACCAAAAGCCTCTAGTCACCACAAAGGCTCAATCAAATAGCATCTCAAATAGCTGTACACCTAACAATGCTGATCCTACTGCGTTATTGTCGCACTCTTCAAGTCATGTATAGGGCAGGACGACAGGTACACACATGTTGCTGTCATTGGCACCACACTTGAAAAAAATATATTCAATACATACCATAAAACCCTGGTCAGCAATATACACAACCTTAAAGCTTTCAAAGACAATACAGCACACTCGCAAAATTCGCGCACAGATGATACAATATATCCCAATACATAATTTACCTGCATTTCTTGAGCTTAGAAATGACTTCCAATCTTTTTACGGAAGCTTTGCCAATATCATCCTTCTTAACAAACACATGGGTTTCTGTTGAGAGTTTCTTAAGTAGCCCACAGAGTCCATCCCATCATCCAGCTATATAGCTAGCCTAAATTCATTCCTGGATTAAATCGCAAGCATTGCTATTTCTTGGATACCATTCCTGTTTCGATTGTATTTCCATGTTACTTACCATTTTCCTCTTCGCTGTCCTGGAGATAGAAGTGTGTTAATATCCACTCACTCCAACAGATGCTGGTAGGTAATGTGTCTTGTTTGAAGTCATCATATGAGAACTTCTGCTGTGCTCAGTAGATCGCCCACCACTTCGGTGACTTATCAATCTAATAACCCTTTGCAATCTCCGCGTGCTTAAACTCTGTAACACCTTGGTGGCTCTACAGTCAGGACAAACAACAACCAGCCGCGATTTTCACAAAAGCCTGTATAGATAGAAAGACAGATATACGCAATACCCTCTCCCGGACAACGCCATTAGAGGTCTTACGTGATTGAAATAAGCGAAGGCAGTCAAGTTTATGAGGGACCCCAAATGACCACTCAATTAATACAATCTCAGTTCTTTAAATTAGGCTGTTTGCACAATAATGTTGACCCCCCCCCCCCCTAACAGTTGTACAATATAAGACATATGCACGAAGTAGTCTATGTTATAGCTTTCGCTGCCTATCTATTGTTACCACTCAGGCAATATTACGCAAAGCCGGCACAACTTTTAACATTTAGATTTTTTAGAATCAGAGGTGGGTGGGATGATACCCGATAAGACAAACAATTCTCAATCGTTTATCGTCCCTCTCGCTAGTGAGATGATGTTCTTTGAGAACTTGTTGCTGCTAAAAATCAAACTAGCGTTGAGGACGAAACAAAGCCAGACTCATATACTTACATTTGTAATATACTGTTATTTGCTTCGTTTTCAAATGCCTAGAAAAATCTGAAGTGAATCCACGTCTTCAAGTAGCCTAGGCTATGCCCTAAACTTCTAGATATGTTTAGGTATTTTGCTGTAGCCCACAACTCAATGGTTTAAATCCTAAATATTTCAGTTTACAATCATTAATTCCAAGTTCAAACGCGATATCTGTTTTCAGTAAAATTCCATCAGTTGCACCGCGAACACTCAGCCATCTAATTGTTATGCAGTGACGAAGCGCTATGCTTGGCGTATTCGTCACACCTGTGACACTCGTATATGCGCTACAAATGTACTGGTAAGTAAATATGAGTAATAGGAGATATTTGCCCAACTTTGAACCAGGATTCGAACTATCTAGGGAATTGTAAAATAAGTTAAACAGAATGGTATTAATAATTCGTCGCTCATGGCAAATACTGTAGGAATGGTAGCCTATGGCTACATTAAATCTCTAGCACATGAACACACACAACAAATAGGCTACGTGGACTGTCGGACTAATTAGACAACTAGGTTTAACAATGTAACACACTACTCAATCAGAGGGCTGTACCTGAAAACACGATGCCACTGACACTTGCATGCATGGTAACCCTCACCTAAGTCTAATTCTGTACATACTGTATGTCTATTTTAACTTCCAGTCCAAGGGACCACTTCTAGGGTAAAGAGAGCATTCCCCAGGTAAACATCCATAAACTCCATCAACCTGTGTGTGTGTGTGTGTGTGTGCGCGTGTATGTGTGTGTATGTGTAACTGTGTTGTGTTTTTGGGGTGGGTTATGGAAGTCAAGAGGGCTATGCAAGACTATGAAGTCCCTGAAATCAACTCAATACCTTCAAAAACATCACTTGTGCACAAAAGATAGCCTATTCTTTTTACAGAAAATGTTTTTTTTTACACAGCTCATCACATATCAACTAAAAGTGGATGTAGTTTCCATACCTGTTCTACAGCAAGGCTATTCCCTAAGACTGTTTTTGTTTGGCAAAAATAACAGCACCCAAAAATAAGTCTCCCTCCATGGCAATGGATACTACATTTTCCATTTTAATTCTCACTTATTTTAGACACTGATCAGCTCTGTGCTAAATTAAGGCAAACTGTGGATGGACCACACATTATTAGATCACTAAGTTTGATTAGTAGTAGCCCTCCCACAAGCACATAGAAGGTGGTACATTAGAATGTACTTCCCCCGTCACCTCTCCGTCTTCTACCGTCATCCTACTCTCAGTCCTCCTTAGTCCTCCTCATAACATGGCAACTTGACTTACATCTACTTGTTATGTTGTTAACGCTTCTTCTGCTCCCACAGCTTTCACACACTCTGCCACTGACTCATGCTCGCCCCTTTTCCACTATCCATGCCCTCCCCCGCACTCTGCACCACAATATCTTATGGCTCATTCCGAGGTCACCAATTGATCACTTGATTCCTGGACTGCATGTTAGTTGGCATGGCCTTCTCCCCTATGCCATGTGTCCTCCCCAACAATATCAGTCACCTCCCGTCTACAAAACATGCACATGACTTTAAGTGTTGTAGATTAACTGGTTTGTTAGGAATATTCTCTTCTTATCTTTCCAAGCTGTGATTGGAGAGATCCAAGACTGATCAAGACCATTCCAGGAAGTGATTCCTACAATGGGGCCATGTACCAAGAACTTCATGTTTAAAGCAAAACAGGTCAGTGAACAGCAGGGACTGTACATTTAGCAATCTTGAAACAAAAGTCCCAAAGCAATTAAAACAGATCAGGCAATGTTTCATTACAGCATATTCACTATGCACACAAAAGGGAACTCAGTTTCAGTCAGCACAAAAACTCAGAATGAGCAAAAAACATTTTAACAAACATGAGAATTTGTTACTCCGAGTCAACACATTGATATGATACATTTCCAGTTCCTGAATCCTCAACGAACAGAAATTAGACCTACTCCTGTGATAACTACTCACAGGTCCCACCATTATGCATTCTTCACGGGGTCAGGGACGGACTGGAACCTGAAATCAGCCCAGGGATTTCTAACACACCGGCCCATTTTTTTCCCTCGAGGCTCATTATTAGCCAACTAATGATAATTCTGTACAAAACCCCCTATTTAGACCTGCCCACTGCTAAAGATGGACCAGACAATATGGCATTTGCCCTAACTGCCCTATGGCCAGTCTGTTTCTGCAGGGGGTGAGCAACTCTTCACCTGCAGCATCATCAACTAATTACCTGTAGGTTCTCTATCCAGGATTCTCTCGTCTCATACAATAGTCACTAAGGCTTTAGTTTTTTGTTCATTTTATAGCAACAGTACATAGTTTTGAGTTGCGATATCATTTTTACCCTGATTTGATAATCAAAATCAAACCACTAGATCCACTGTCTTTAGTAGAATTCAATCACTTTAAAAAAAATTGTTTGTGGGTTTGTAAGATAATTTCCTCAATAGATTCCTCATGCATTATTACTTATGCATGTAGTGCAGTCCTTAGAGATGTGTGATTACATTGGGTTTCTCTCAGTAGGCTCCAACAGGTGAAATAGCGTTAGTATTGCAGTGCTAGCTTGGAAAATGCTAGGCCAAAATACAATTCTTAGCTTGTTTACCTGTAGCTATTTAGAATGTGTGTTTCTTTATAGTTTAACATTTGTTTTACGTCATCCGGCCTTCTTGTTTACGTCTGCTAATTACATTTGGGCATAGCCTGGTCTCTGAAATCATTACTAAATGTAAAGTGACCGCCTACATTTTATTTGTCCATCAGCATTTTCCTTTGTTGCCTGTAACGACAACTATTATGGGTGGATGGGTCCTAAGAGGACTGCGTATCATTACTCTGTCTCAATCTTTGTTCCATAAATATTGATAATGAGTGCCTCACGTCACGAGTTACTAGTACCTGCGCTAAAAATAGCGTACACACTGATGGCGGGGTATCTCTAACCCTCAGATCCCAGTCCATCTCTTCAACTTCTCTCCCCATGTCTCTGTTTACAGGATGTTATGCTCTACAGATGAGCACATACTGAGCACATGGATTGCACAATTACTAGCATGACAGCGAAACTGTTTCACTCCCTTTTTATTTACCATTAAGAATCCAATATGCAGAAAGAGTAAGTATTTTCCTGCCGAAAAAGAAGGACCCGAGAGAAAAGAGAGAATTGTTTTAAATTATGCTTTTGTAACACAGACACCCCTCTCGTATTTCGACTGCCCTTTAGGAAGAGAACACTAGCAAAACCTATTTATCTTCTCATTACGGTGCGCTGAACTCTTTGTAGTTCTTCTCTGTCATGCTGCACTGCAACATCAGAATCAATATAGGTTACATGTCCCCTCCCCAGTCTACCTGCTAGTGTCATTCCCAAGTCATATTCTGTTGGTCCAACTTGTAACATAAAGTAACTGGCCTTCATGGACAAAACCCTGAGGTAACCACAATGATATGGGGTAAAATAAAATCTATCTAGATGAGGAACAGGAATGGTCTGCATAGTCATTACAGACTGTCAGTCATTTCCTTCATAACAATGTATGTTTTTACTCTGTCTTAACTCTCTTTCTTGTTGATGTCAAATCCCACCGGGCACAGACGTCAGTTCCACTAACATTAATTCAATGTGAAATCAACAAAAAATGTCACCATGACGTTGGATTTAGGTAAAAAGTTGGGTGAAAAAAAGTACTTTTTGAAAATCCAATCAGTTTTCAACATTGATTCAAAATCGTCACATTTTTGTTGTTGTTGTTGTTGAAATGACATGTAAAGAACGTTGATTCAACCAGTTTTTGCCCAGTGGGGTGATGTGTGTTTGTTTATGGCTCTGCTAGGGCCTGTTGCATGCTGACAGCTCTGAGTTTGTCATAAATCATACTCTGTCAGGTTTGCCTGAGCTCATCACTAAATAGCAACATTTCAGAACCAACCATGTACATTTCAAAAGAAAGTAAATATGCATGTTGCTATTACTTTGGGGCTTTTGCAAGTCTGTAGAGCTGCTTGCCCTCTCCCTGAGCTGAGGGAAGAATGAACACACCCATTTTACTAGGGTAAGAATTGCTCCTCTTAATAAACAACATATAGAGACAGATACAGTGATGGTATTGCTCAGTCCAAAAGTAGTAGTTCATTGGCCCATGTATGTGTACCAAGAGGTAGGTGAACATTTGAATAAGTACATTTGCATTAGCCAGGCCAAAGGCATTGCAGGCTTCCGTGGAGTGCTGACCTGATCATTTGCATTTATGACTAGCCTGACAACCCCGGCAGTTAATTACACTAATATAAATAAATAACTATCTGAAGTGTAATAGATTGACCCTCAATTCTTACAATATAATGATATTAGTCCAGTAGTCAGAGACACTGTCTTCCATACTCATGGAAGTTTCTGCTGGGGGACAAGTTCAAAGCTAACTACTCCCATTACAAATAAGTGAGAGAGAAATACTGGTCATACCATCCCCTTTTCAGCACCCAACTTTCACACCCCTGAAGGCTATCTGTTACGCCATCTTAAGCCCTCACTCTATTCACTGGAGTAGGACTCATATCTATACTTTTGTCTATGCTATGGGAAAAGCAGTTTAGGGGTCATGATCGGTTGGATTCTATTCATGATATTGTTCACAGAAGGCAGCTGAGATGAGAGAAAAACTTTTATTCAAGCATACAGTCAGAACAAAGCTGTCAGTCAACACAGAAAGTCAACACACAATTACAGTGTTGGGGCCTTGTGTAAATCTCAAAATTCTCTGGATCCATGCAGATACTTAGCATTTTTATATTATCAACTTATACCTAAGAAGATGACCAGACCCATGCAGCCGCTGTGTTTAAATCCATTGGACGTACAAACAAATATTTTTTTACTTGTCAACATGTTTTCTTTGTTTCACCAGCGTGAGCAATTTGCTACTGATGTTGAATATAATTGAGGAAGAATATTTGTCTTAAATCCAGCAGGTGCAAAGATGAATGCCACTATAGGATAGCTAATGAAGCATCAACACAGGGCTAATGTGTTTGTGATGTGATGCTTCTGTAGCATTACTCAATGATTCCTAACATGTCCCTCACTTCAACCGACTATCCACCCCCAACAATAAAGTCATACAAAATTCCTCATTACACTTGAGAAACAGACGGTAGGCACAAAGGTTCAAAGTTAAGGTCTTAAAGTGAATAAAGGCACTCCAGTGAATGGTGAGGAATTGTTAAGGATGATACGAAGGAGTGGGATTGCATTTGTCCACGAGGGATATCACAGCCAAAGTTTCTCTATACATCAAAGGGCCGCGGCAAATAAAAGTACACTTGTCAGGGGCGAACAAACTGCTTCCTTTGTGCATTCTACCAGCCAAATTCTGGGACACAAAGCCTTTGGATGTAATACACTGCAAAGAAGACTTACCATTCAGATGACATGCTTTGCTCTGGCAGTTTGCTGTGTGCTTTTGTCTGCCCTGACCAGGACAGATATATAATATCACTGCATCAGAATCCTTTCAGTCCCTTTTACTACCTGTTAAAGACTCCAATTACACAACTTTTTTTTTACAACAAAGTAAACTTGATGCAGCCAGATAAGACTGGGACTGTTAACACTTGCATCCCTAAGGCCTGAGGCCTAAAATGAGTGTCAGGTTCTTACTGGTTTTAGCAAAGATCTGATCGGATTGGACAAATACACATTGTTGTGGCAGCTGGCAGGGAAGCTAAGTCCTCTTTTTTGTTGTTCCATTCTGAAAACCTATGTTCGATGCATGCTTACCCACAGTAAACTGACCTGCAGCGCCACACCAATTTACTAATTCACGAGGTTTTACAGATAAACTCGCTATTTTATCTATTCCATACACAACATATTTATGATAGGCCGTCATTGTAAATGACTTGCCTAGTTAAATAAAGGTTACATTTAAAAATTGAATTATAAAATTATTTCCAGCATGTACTTCTTGGTTGATTTAGTATTATTATGCTATAGCCCACCATAATTAACCATGATATAACATACTATATTTAAAGAATGACATACTGTAGAACTGTAACATGTGATATGCTGTGTAGATCATGTGTTTTGCCATGTGGTAATGCCATTGTAGCCACCTCAGTATGAGCTATGTCACCCAAAGTATGACACAAGCTTATGAATGATTTACAAAGCTGTTATGTCATGTTTGTGAAATGACTCATTATTTATGCAGGATTTATGATTTGCACTTCTATAAACATGACTGATATGTTTGTTGTGCACTAGAACATGAGGGGAGTTTCCAGGGGATTTTACTTGGGAGGGCATTTTTGACAATAACCATGGCCTCATGGTTGCTGTTCACAGCAAAGCTTTACACCATTCTTCTTTCTCAGGGGCGCCTGGGCTTCGAATGAAAGGATTTTTAATGTGCTTTAAAAAGGTCTTTAAGCGAATGGTATGAGTCATCGTTAAGGTCATTTGCCTATCGCTGTAAATGAGTGTGGGTGTCTCACTAACTTGCAGATATAAGCTGGATATTGTTTTTATTATTTTAGAGCTATATTTGTCCAAACAAGAAGGGAAAATGAAACTTAGAAGAATATTTTCACCCCCCTCCTTCCTCTCCAGTAACACCTTGCAAATGAAGTTAAATGTCAACCATTACAAATGTCTGCTTCTCCTGATGAAGACATGAGCTACCCAGATGTCTACGTAACAAAGTAACTCCAACTGACATCTTCTCCCTTCACAATTCTAAGTATTCTACAATTGTAAGTACACATAAAAAGCCTTGCCAATGCAAGGACAAAAAGTAATGGACAAAAGATTCTTCTCTTGTTGTTCTGTCAAACATAAGGACCTTTTCACACCAATAATACTAGTGCAGCCATGATTTAATAAGGCTGCCATGGCAACACAATAGGTAACTCTACCTTCATCACCCAACATCGATGAGACTTAAAGTGATAGTTCACTCAAATTTGTAATTGCATGAAGCATTTTCTTACCCTAGAAATTGTCTTTAGGAGTGATGAGACCATAAGTTTCCATAACGAAAGTCCAAGATGGCTAACATTAGCTTCATTACTAAAATCGTACAGATAGGCTACCTCAATCCAACTTCTATAACGGCAAATTATCACTCCTTAGATTTGTGTCTCTACTAACGGGAATGTTAGGAACAGTTGCTTTTTTCTATGTGTGAGGGGTCTCAATAAACAGGGAAGTATAAAAGGAAGTATAACACTAAGGGCATAATTGGAGCATAGAAGAACATGCTGTGTATATCATGGAATGATTGATAGGACTGGTAGCGTTGTTCTCGGATCAGCTTTCTCTACTCCAATCATGACCTTAACACGAAGAGTTAATACACAGTGTTGGCACTGCGCCATGTCTTTGAGAGAAGCCTCTGGCCTGTGCTGGCCAACATCAAGGTTAACCTGTTTTGATAGACTATGTTCATGCACAACAGCAGTTCATCTTTCCAAATGTGCATGCTTTACGAATAAATGTTGATTAAATATAAATACGTATTGCCCTGTTACAATACAATTTACTCATATCAGCCTATTTTGTTCTTTTTGGATATCTAGGTTCTTGGAAACACTTCACATTACGTTACACTTATTCTTGTGTAGTAAAGCAGTAATTACTAGCAACAACATTGTATTACCATGTTGTTACATGTTCATTTAGTAAATGCTGTGCAATTGGATAGAGAAGGTCAGGTGTTTTTGTTTTTACACTATTTGAATAAGGAAAGGTTGAAGGTTGAGGTTGAGAAACTGGGCTCTGAACAGTAACCAGTTCGTAATCCCTGCGTCAAACACCCCTTGAGGTTGAAACCATACAATATACTGTGTTTGTGGCACATCTACCGTCGTTACAGCTTCAGATTCTGTTTTCCTTTCACAAAGAGCCTCTTTACCAGGTCATTTCGTTTATTTTCCAATAAAAATGGCCGAATATAGACATCAGCTACATAGCCTTCAATCTATTTTGTCTAGCATGTCTTTTTGAAGATCCCTTATTTAAAACCTAATCGCTTATCAATCTGAAAATCATACTCAGAAGGCACGATTCAGATGGAGAACAACACAGTGGCAAAGCTGGGGTAAAGCTGTAGTGCTGAAATGCAAGGCTACCTGCACAATACAATACATTCCCCTGAGGGTGAGTCATCACAAGCTCTATACATTTTGGGTGTGTTTTGGCTGAGTTCCTGAGTAGAGGTAGCAGGGCTGAGCACACTGCTGAGCCATCACAGCTATATAGTGATTTTATATCACTTTATTTCATAACAGCAGACATTACCTGGTAAAGATATTATTTGTAAAAAAAAACAAGTGTCCCTTGTTTAGTGGTTTTACATATCATCATGATGTGGCAACAAATTGCTTTTTGAAAAGTTCTATATCTTGAAAACTTGATTGCTGACATGCAACACATTTTGGGAATCTATCAACAGTGGACTAATGAAAAAAATATAGAATTTTGAGTGGATTATTCCTTTAAGCAATGGTCCAGGACCAGGATATATGGGCAAAACATTGAATATATACATTAGGAATATCCTTCTTATAACCATTCTAACAAACCAACCAATCAGTCAATATATTCTATTTGAATACTTGTGTAGTCAATCTCCTAGCTAGACACCCTGCTAAGATCTCTCTGCAAATTATCCACCAATAAATCAAGGCAGATTCATGTGTCACATTCGTCGCTGGAAGGAGAAGTGGACCAAGGCGCAGCGTGGTAAGTGTTCATGATATTTTATTCAAGAAACACTCAAACAAGAAATAACCAAAAGCAACAAAACGAAAGCGAACAGTTCCGTCAGGCGCAGACACTAAACAGAAAATAACCTCCCACAAACACAGGTGGAAAACAGGCTGCCTAAGTATGATTCCCAATCAGAGACAACGATAGACAGCTGCCTCTGATTGGGAACCACACTCGCCCAAAAACAAAGAAACAAAAAACATAGACTTCCCCACCCGAGTCACACCCTGACCTAACCAAACATAGAGAATAATAAGGATCTCTATGGTCAGGGCGTGACATCATGGTACCTGATGATACCAAATAGGAGTTTCAAATTAAAATCAAAATTAAATGAATTCAGTCTAATGAAATGAATCCATTCTAATGAAATCATGCACCATCATATACAGTAAATATATAGAGTAGAAATCGACAACAACTAACAAGCTAATGTACAACTGTCAATACATTTGTGGAATATCGTATATGACCTATCAGAACAATAATGTTACTGATAGCTACAGGAAACTGCCAAAATAATGGAAACACTTCACTTGAGTAAATGAGGGATAGTATATTGAAAACAGGTGCTTTAACCTGGCCAAGGCTTTCGACTCTGTCAATCACCGCATTCTTATCGGTAGACTCAACAGCCTTGGTTTCTCAAATGACTGCCTCGCCTGGTTCACCAACTACTTCTCAGACAGAGTTCAGTGTGTCAAATTGGAGGGCCTGTTGTCCAGACCTCTGGCAGTCTCTATGGAGGTGCCACAGGGTTCAATTCTCGGGCCGACTCTTTTCTCTGTATACATCAATGATGTCGCTCTTGCTGCTGGTGATTCTCTGATCCACCTCTAAGCAGACGACACCATTTTGTATACTTCTGGCCCTTCTTTGGACACTGTGTTAACTAACCTCCAGACGAGCTTCAATGCCATACAACTCTCCTTCCGTGGCCTCCAACTGCTCTTAAATGCAAGTAAAACTAAATGCATGCTCTTCAACCGATTTCTGACAGCACTTGCCCGCCCGTCTAGCATCACTACTCTGGACGGTTCTGACTTAGAATATGTGGACAACTACAAATACCTAGGTGTCGGGTTAGACTGTAAACTCTCCTTCCAGACTCACATTAAACATCTCCAATCCAAAATTAAATATAGAATCGGCTTCCTATTTCGCAACAAAGCATCCTTCACTCATGCTGCCAAACATACCCTCGTAAAACTGACTATCATACTGATCCTTGACTTCGGCGATGTCATTTACAAAATATCCTCCAACACTCTACTCAGCAAATTGGATGCAGTCTATCACAGTGCCATCCGTTTTGTCACCAAAGCCCCATATACTACCCACCACTGCAACCTGTATGCTCTCGTTGGCTGGTCCACGCTTCATATTCGTTGCCAAACTCACTGGCTCCAGGTCATCTATAAGTCTTTGCTAGGTAAAGCCCCACCGTACCTCAGCTCACTGGTCACCATAGCAGCACCCAACTGTAGCACACGCTCCAGCAGGCATATTTCACTGGTCACCCACAAAGCCAATTCCTCCTTTGGCCGCCTTTCCTTACAGTTCTCTGCTGCCAATGACTGGAACGAACTGCAAAAATCACTGAAGCTGGAGACTCATATCTCCTTCACTAACTTTAAGCATCAGCTGTCAGAGCAGCTTACAGATCATTGCACCTGTACATACCCCATCTGTAAATAGCCCACCCAACTAACTCATCCCCATATTGTTATTTATTTATTTTTGCTCCTTTGCACCTCAGTATCTCTACTTGCACATTCATCTTCTGCACATCTATCACGCCAGTGTTTAATTGCTAAATTGTAATTATTTCGCCACTATGGCCTATTTATTGCCTTACCTCCCTAATCTTACTTAATTTGCACACATTGTATATAGACTATTCTATTGTGTTATTAACTGTACGTTTGTTTATTCCATGTGTAACTCTGTGTTGTTGTTTGTGTCGCACTGCTTTCCTTTATCTTGGCCAGGTCGCAGTTGTAAATGAGAACTTGTTCTCAACTGGCCTACCTGGTTAAATAAAGGTGAAATATATATTTTTTTAAAACACAGGTGTGGTTCCTGAGTAAATTAAGCAATTAACATTAAGCAATGCTTAGGGTCATGTATAAAAATGCTGGGCAGACCATTATTTTAGCTACCATGACTATGCCCCAATAGGATGGCAATCCCTCCATCCACAGGGCACGAGTGGTCACTGAATGATTTGATGAGCATGAAAATGATGTAAACCATATGCCATGTCCATCTCAGCCACCAGATATATACCCAATTGAACACCTATGGGAGATTCATCAACAAAACACAAAATTATGGAATTTCTTGTCAAAGAATGGTGCCGCATCCCTCCAATAGAGTTCTGGACACTTGTAGAATCCATGCCAAGGTGCATTGAAGCTGTTCTGGCTCATGGTGGCCCAAAGCCCTATAGTACACTTTATGTTGGTATTTACTTTATCTTGGCAGTTACCTGTATAGCTTACTTTAGATCACTCACCTTGTTTGATAAAGCAGATCTAAGTTCATCCACATGTACTGTACTTATGAGGCCAGTTGAAAATGAGACACTAACATCTCCATTGAGGTTATCAAGTTTGACAGGAAACCATGGAAAGATTTGATTCATACAATTTGGTGAAACAAGATCCTGTGGCGCTATTCTACCTGTGCAATCCAAGCATAAAGGAATCTGTGCAGCAAGGCTTACCTTTTTCTGTAGCTAAAGTAGGTGTCACTTGTCAGGCAACTGCCTATGGACTGCAGTATCTCCTAGCACAGGCCCAGATCCAGGAAATAATATATCAGAACCCCAAATCAATGTAATGCCCTGGTTCTGTCCTGTTCTGTTGGTAGGGAGTGGGTCCCAGCAACCATCTTCTACTGCCCTGCTTTACATTTCAAATCCAGGGTGCATGACAGAAATTTCCATAAACCCTTTTTAAATATTTAAATTAAGCAACATAGGACAGAGACCAACGCTACCATTTATAAAAAGCCAGTTTCACTGGATTGATAATGATAATTAAAACATGGTAATAAAACATCATCATACTGTATTACTCTCCTCCAACTTACTTACTCCAACGTTTGACTTCAGTTTACACCCGCAGCTTCCTCATCATCCTTTCAAATGCATTTCTTTATGTCATACAGTTTCCAATGTTGCAAAAATGCAACATTGAGCTTCAATGGTAGCAACAATTTGTGGTCAGAAATTATATTAAAATCACATCAAAATGGATTAAAAGCATTTACATGTGATGAAAAATATTGTCTAATGGTACATACATTTAAAATGAATGTACCTACCTGGGGCGGCATGTAGCCTAGTGGTTAGAGCGTTGGGCCAGAAACCGAAAGATTGCTGGATTGAATCCCCGAGCTGATAAGGTAAAAAAAAATAGTTCTGCCCCTAAACAAGGCAGTTAACCCACTGTTCCCCAGTAGGCTGTCATTGTAAATAAGAATTTGTTCTTAACCGACTTGCCTAGTTAAATAAAGGTTACCTTAACCATTTGGAATGAATGCCTAACCTTAAGAATTTTGAGTTAATGCCTGAACTCAACCCTAACCTTAAAAATGTGGAGTTAATCCTTAAACAAACTTGTCGTTTGGAACAACTTTGAAATTTGACGTTTGAGAAACATGGATGAACATCTAATTCTGACGTGAGAGCTGGTAGCAGCATACAATGTTTTCTAAATTGCATCCTGCAATCATGTCAAACACTGTATAGTGCATCTCCTTAGACCCAGATGTATCTTTTAATAATATTTGTTCAGTGTCAGTATGATTACTGTAGCATCAGTAGCCTCTGGAAAATTTGAAAACTGTCCACTCATCTAACACCACACTGTCCCCTACACAGGCATATGTTGTAGGTCGTCCATGCAAGTACATGACATGAAATATGTTTTCCTGTCTTTTCTAAGATGTAGTGATTATGTACAAAAAATGAACATCTAGAAACAAACATTCTGAGTCAGAGCTAGAGGTAGTTTTGTAAGTGTTGCAAAAAGGCAAAATTGGGTTTAAAGGCTTGACACACTGATAGATACACTCTCAGAAAAAAGGTGTTATCTAGAGCTTAAAGGGGTTCTTCGGCTGATCCATAGGAGAACCCTTTGAAGAACCCCTTTTGGTTTCAGGTAGAACCCTTTCCACAGAGGGTTCTACATGGAACCCAAAAGGGCTCTACCTGGAATTAAAAAGGGTTCTACATGGAACCAAAATGAGTTCTCCTATGGGGACAGCTGAAGAACCCTTTTGGAACCCTTTTTTCTAAGAGTGTAGGGCCACAATAATATTTTGATAGACAAGTTTCCTTTCCAAATTCTGCAAATATGGACAACCAAATACTTCAAGAGTAAATTTGATGCCGTCTCTACACATCAAAATAACAAAACTGTATATTCAATTTAAGATAGAAAGGACAATCAGATATTACTTCTCCATACACAGAAAACTCACAAAATAGCTTGTACTCAAAAATATAAACATTCGGATTGTTCAAGTTGATCAATTTAGCTATTTCAGACACATTTTTTAAATGAACCTTCATTTAACTAGGCAAGTAAGTTAAGAACAAATTCTTATTTACAATGACGGCCTACCCCAGCCAAACCCAGACGACGCTGGGCCAATTCTGCACCACCCTATGGGACTCCCAATCACAGCCAGATGTGATGCAGCCTGGATTCCAACCAGGGACTGCAGTGACGCCTCTTGCACTGAGATGCAGTGCCTTAGACTTCTGCACCACTCAGGAGGGTTAAGGTAAGGGTTAAGGTTTGGGAGGTAAGGGTTAAGGTTTGGGATAGGCTTAAAACAAAAACATAAAAAAACGACTTTGTATTTCTGGTTTCAAACTTGCAACCTTTGAAATTGGAATCAGAGGCAGTTGCTTACACCCATCCACCATCCCAGTCCCCAATGCCCTAGCAAAATCAAAACCTTCTTGAAGGTAACAGCGCTCACTGTTGCCCCTAGTGGCCGGTTTCCACGTCATCTCCCGACATCCTCAGACATGGATGGATGTCGAATACTGACTTGTATCACGGGTGACCTGGCTGGTATTTTTACAATGTTGGGTCTCACAGGGTTAATGAGCAACAGAGACCAAATGCCAACTCAGTAGGCTATAGAGAAGCCAGAGTTAAGTGCAGGCAATTGAATTTCAAATGTGAACAGTTCCAATCTTTCTACAGTTGAAGAGATTTACAAAAACCCAGCATCACAGTTGTGTGGTGTTGTTGAGACCGTAGGGGAGGATGGTAGGCCCCCTACTTAGCAGGGATGGCTCAAAGCTGTTTGCTTGGTGCTGATGCTGGGATAGAGCTAATGCCAGCAGAAAGGATCCAGTGTAAAACGTTTATTTAGGCTCAGGAGAAAATAAGTTTACTGATAAAAAACCCTGGATCAAAATAGATTTTAAGCTTGCACGAGAAAAGCTTGATACTATTTTGTCTGTTTTCCCTCCCTGATTACCAAGGACAGAATTCATTCCTACCTTCACAATCACTTTAGAAAAATAGCATTGTTCATTTCTATACTGCCGATAGAATGCTATTTTGCAGAGTGGTTTACAGGAGCTTGAATGGTAACCAAAGTCTTAATGTATTTAAGTGTATGCAAGCAAAGAGTAATTTAGTATTATGTAGTAACATTTATGACTAGATTATGTTTCCACAAGGTGCATTGAAGAATTTGACTTCAATTTGTCTGTAGGTGAATTTGTGTTCTGTTGACATGCTCTTGTTTTGTGGTTTATAATGATTGTCATTACTGTGATATTACTTGTGTAAGAAGATTTTTTAATACTTGTACTGGACCCTCCTGAGGATGAAGTGATTAATCTCAAATGGTTTTCTCCACCCTTCTTTTTTGGTAATATTTTTGGGTGATAATGTCTCTCATACCCATAGTATTATGTCACGTTGTCTGGTCTCTACATTTAATATATCCTTTTTGGACATGGGTTGAGAAACAGACTTACAGAAACACAGCCACCTACAAAGATAAACCGAACCAAGACACTCCACAGAGAAAAGTGTAGTTAAGTAAAAGTAAAAGCTGAAAAACTACTGGAGGAAGAAGGGGGGTGACTGAAACAATAAAAAGCAACTCTCTACTCAAGAAGAGTCTTAAGACTTCAGTTTCTCTAATTAGTCAGGAGACAAAAGGATCACAGCTGTGACGCACTGCCTTGTGGGAGACGGCAGCATTGTAGGAGGGGAGTGCGTATGTTTGTGTGGGTGTCTGTGCTTATTTTCCTACTTACCAGTCATGGAAATAGCAAGCTGCAATCTGTCTTAAACTTCAGCATCTACCGCCCAAACCATGTTCTCTCTCGCGCTCAGCTATATCAGAATTAGTATCCCTTAAAAGCTCAGCCAAACTCCCCTCAGCTGGAATATCATACAAATATACAAGATGCAACTTGACAATAAAGAACATAGGATCTAGGAAAGTATGGGAATAAATGTTTCATTTTGTCATATCGATGTTTTTTAATAGCATAACTATAACTATAGCAGTTAGCAGTATTAATTTGATAATAGTATGCCTGCCCCATTATTCTGCAGTAGAAAATCTGGCCATTGATAAAGTACTATAACACATTAACCTCTCAATTAAGGAAGCCATTTTCCAATGGTTGGCAGTATACACTGAGTATACCAAATATTAGGAACACCTGCTCCCAGAACAGCCTCAATTCGTTGGGGCATGGACTACAAGGTTCCACAGGGATGCCGGCCCATGTTGACGCCAATGCTTTCCACAGTTATGTCAAGTTGGCTGGATGTCCTTCGGGTGGTGGACCATTCTTGATACACACGGGAAACTGTTGATGTTAAAAAACCCAGCAGCGATGCAGTTCTTGACACAAACCGGTGCGCCTGGCACCTACTACCATACCACAGGAGGTTGGTGGCACCTTAGTTGGGGAGAACAGGCTCGTGGTAATGACTGGAGCGGAATCAGTGGAATGGAATCAAATACATCAAACACATGGTTTCTAGGTATTGGGTGCCATTCCATTTGCTCCGTTCCGGCCATTATTATGAGCCGTTCTCCCCTCAGCAGCCTCCACTGTACCATACCCTGTTCAAAGGCACTTAAATCTTTTGTCTTGCCCATTCACCCTTTGAATGGCACACATACACAACTAATGTCTCAATTGTCTCAAGGTTTAAAAATCCTTCTTTAATCTGACTCCTCCCCTTCATTGACAGTGATTGAAGTGGATTTAACAGGTGACTTCAATAAGGGATCATAACTTGCACCTGGATTCACCTGGTCAGTCTATTTCATGGAAAGAGCAGGTGTTCATAATGTTTCGTAAACTCAGTTTAGGCTTTGGGTATTCAGCTTATTAAAATAAAAGTGGTCTGACTTAAAGGGACACTGCGCAGTGACATTATGAAAGGAAATAAGGTTTTAATTTAAGTTTAAGAAAACAGACTTAATAACTTCAAAATCTTTGATGCATTTAAACAGATGTCATCTTCAAAAGTTACAACACATAACATGCGATGTCTCTCTGGGAGGTAAGACAAGACAATGATACCAACATGATCCTAGATTCTACCTGCAGTTGCTAAGCAACATCCACCTACAATCTCTCAATCGGTCCCATTGGTCAGTGGATAAAACGCAATAGTCACCTCATTGGCTCAGAGGAAGTTAAAAAACTTTAGTCAAGACCTGCCTCTCTTGGAGAAAAAAACACAATGAAGAGTTTCTTGTGAATGAGAGGTGTCAGTACTTGCGCAGTAGAGTGCTGATATTTGCATTGAGCAGCACGGTGCACAGACCTTTCAGGGGTGCTCAAAATTAAAAGTTTTAAAATAACTTCATAATATAATATTCATAATCTTCCAACTCATGATATATGGCTGGCTGTTAGTGGCTTGTGCGGATATTTGAGTGGTGGTTAGCTAGAGTCTAGAATACCTGTGTTGCTGCTGCCCTGACACACGTGTAACTTCCGACTGAAGAAGGGATGGAGTTGAGTCGAGGGTCGTTGATTCATTCTCACTTCTTTGTCTTTCTGCCTCCGTGCTGCGCGTATCAGCCAACCAGACCGAAATTGATGACGTAAATCCAGTGTTATCGTGTGTTAATTAAATGTTATGCTGTTGTGGTAGCTTGCTACACACACTTGACCGGTGACCGCATCTCAAGCAATGCACGTTTGGATACAGGGCAGACTGGAAAACAGGCGCGCCGAACCCTGTACAGGGCAAACCAACAGGCTAACTTGACATAATGACTTGCGGGCAGTGGGTTCAGAACAGCTATACAAAAAAATAAGTATACAGTGCCTTGAGAAAGGATTCACATCCCTTGACTTTTTCCAACACACGTTATAATCACAGCTGCTTTGTACAATATTTGCCCATTGTTCTTTAAAAACTTATTCAAGCTCTGTCAAGTTGGTTGTTGACAATTGCTAGACAGACATTTAAGCCTCGCCATAGCTTGAAAATGTAACTTAAGTCAAAACGAACTAGGCCACTCAGGAATATTCAATGTTGTCTTGGTAAGCAACTCCTGTATATTTGGCCTTCTGTTTAAGGTAATTGTCCTGCTGAAAGCTTCATTTGTCTCCCAGTGTCTGTTGGAAAGCAAACTGAACCAAGTTTTACTCAAGGATGTTGCCTGTGCTTAGCTCTATTCTATTTCTTATATTCTAAAAAACTCCCATCCTTGCCAAAGACAAGCATACCCATAACATGATGCAGCCACCATCATGACTGAACATATGAAGTGGTACTCAGTGAGGTGTTGAATTTGCCCCAAACATAACACTTTGTATTCAGGACAAGTTAATTACTTTGCAGTATTATTTTATTGGCTTATTGCAAACAGGCTGCAAGTTTTGGAATATTTGTATTCTGTTCATTCTAATTTATGTTAGTATTGTGGGGTAACTACAATGTTGTTGATCCATCCTGTCATCTATCACATCCATTAAACTTTTTTTTTAAATCACCATTGGCCTCATGGTGAAATCCCTCAGCGGTTTCCTTCCTTTCCGGCATCTGAGTTAAGAAGGGCACCTGTATCTTTGTAGTGACTGGTGCATTGATACACCATCTAAAGTGTAATTAATAACTGCACCATGCTCAAACAGATATTCATGTCATTTTTTTTTTTTTTTTACCCATCTACCAATAGGTGCCCTTCTTTGCGAACTATTGTAAAACCTCCCTGGTTTTTGTTGTTGAATCTGCTCAACTGAGGGATCTTACAGATAATTGTATGTGTGGGTTACAGAGATGGGGTAGTCATTTAAAATTTGTAAAAACAATTATTGCAGAGTGAGTCCATGCAACTTATTTAGGTTTGCCATAACAAGACATGAGCTTTTCATTAATTAATTTGTAAACATTTCTAAAAACATAATTCCTTTTTGACATTATTGGGTATTGTGTGTAGACCAGTGACAGAAATTCAAAATGTATGCATTAACTTCAGGCTGTAACAAAACCAAATATTGGAAAAAGTCAAGGTGTGTGAATACTTCCTGAAGGCACTGTATACCACCACCCAAAAGGGCACTCAGCGGTTGGGAGGGCATGTGCTCAGCACAGGTAGACTACCCATCTGTGCACCTGGCATTAACTTCCTGGCTAAAAATAAAGATCACATTGGATGCTGTGCAACTGAAAGACTGAATTTAAAGTGATGAGTTGGCTTCTTTCCAAACATAATGTAGGTCAGATATTTTCTTTGAAGATATATACAGCCATTACAAAGGAGAGCTGGTATCAAAGTGCATGTACAACACCTATTGTTAAAGCAGGTCGAAAACAAATGTATTTACTTAAGAGCGGCAACTAGATGGGGCTCAATACAGCTCTCAGTGAGTTGAAATTCTTAACACTGTTCAACATTCTGACCTAATATTTTATGAGCCCTACATTTCTGTTTATGATATGTAGCCTGATATTGAACAGTGAAAAAAGTTCCACAGGTGAATGAGTTTCCCTATACAGATGGGTTACAAGCAGAATGAACAAACATCACAAGTCTCCATGTCAACAGCATTCACATGACTTGACAGTAAAACTGTATGTCTGATAACTCAATCTACCCCTTCTGTTCAATTTTACATTGAAAGGAAAGATATGTTCACTAAACAGGGAAAAGCCCAGAAATGAACTATTCGAGAAAAAATGATTGGACGAGTTGAATTATTCATGGGAAAACCAGCCACATACATAACTAGTTATCTAAACATTTTATTACTAAATAAAAATAGCAAATTATCTGTACAACAAATGTTAACGAAGGAAATACAAATTAAAAACATGAATTCTAAAACCAAAAATAAAACTAAGAACAAGTTCAGAACCATACACAATTCAAGCAAAAACTATCCAAGAAATCCATAGGACTTAATTTCTCTCTCCATATCTACACACGATTCCCTAATTTCTACATGACATCAGCAACATCTGGTCAAAAGCAGGTCTCACATCCTCTTTGTCACACTCTTGAATTTCTGGGAGGTTTTATAGAATATGGACTTTTTCCTCTGAACATCCATGAGGTGGAGATTCCCCTCAGAAACACTCCTCATAACTCTTCTGGGCTCGTTCTCCTCTGACCCTAAGGAGAAACACAATGCTTAGATAGAGCCCCCGTCTGTATGGAGAGCTTCAAATTGAATGTTTTTCCTTTGCAGTGTGAAAAATCCCATTATAATTTAAAATATATATATTTTTTAAGTTGGTTATTTTTTTATTACTGAACATGCATAAATCGAACAATAAAACAAATTGCTGTCTAATACACATCACACAAAAAGTATGCAATCGGATGAGAAACCAAATTCTGCAGTTTTGTCCAAAAGCCAAACAAAATCCTTAAAATGAAAATAAGTGCCATAAGTAACAGGCAAACAAGCTCCTTCATTGTAGATTAAAAACAGCTTGGTTTTCTAAAAGCAAGTGTCCTTCATAACATGCATATATATATATATATATATATATAAATAAATATAAAAAGCATATTCTGGCATATCCTGGCCCTGCCCTGAACTTTGTGTTGCAGCTGACAGATGTAGGCATAAGCTCTGAGTGTAAGCACCACTAACTGAATTGAACATGGGGATTTTAGAGGGGTAAATAGCCACACATTTCATATATTTTTATAAATAGCAAATGAAAGCAAACTACACTCTTTCTCTGGGTCACTTCAGGGGAGAAATACTGGTATTGTTGCACTCACCAGCAAAACGACGCACTCTTAGTGGTCTGCTTGCTACTACTGTGGGGTCCTGCTTTATGCGCTTGGGTGCTGAAAGGATTTCCTGCTCTCTGCTGCTGCTACAGGGGGAGATGGAAACACAAGAGATGAAATGTGTTAATATCTGAGCAGCACAACACTTCCTTCCCTGATCCTTCACTAATACTCAAAATACATTTTCTGTCACAACCACACTTACCAATTCATTTTGCGTTTGCCCTGCACAGCCGAAGTCATGGCCATGTAGGTCTTGCCATGTCGGATGTCCAACAGAGACGGTATCGTCAGTCTGCGGGAAACAACAAGTCAGGCAATTTCCTTCTCAATATTTGAACAGTCTCTTACATGTGACCAAATCAAATAAACAGACTGGAATGAGTACAGCACTCTTTTACGTTAGACAATTCTGAGTTCTCTCACTGCCACTTGCTCGTACCTAAAACTTAAGAGACAAGGGAAGGGAGCTCAAGGTTTAGAAATAAGTACTTGGAGGGGCTCGAACCCTAATACAATTTCTGCCAGTCTGTCTCCTGGGACAAAATGTGTAAAATAAAAATGTGAATTGTTGTAATAGTAAGAGAGGCAAAAAAATGAATTATACTGAGAAAGTCTTAATCTATGAATATATGCATTGTTTTACATTGTTCAGCAGCTAATATTAAACTGGACTGTTGAAGTGACAGAGTATGATGACCATCTTTGACAATACCACACCAACCTTTTGGGGGGTTTGCTCATGTCATTGGCTCGGGGAGCCTGCTGTTGGCTTGGACTCAAGGGGCACGAAGACTCCGCTTGATGATTGGGGCTACATTGGTAAAGGACGACGGCAGCATTGGCAAGAGCTGCTTCATTGTCTTCATCTTCAATGTCAAATGTCATGTTGGGGTCATTGACTGCAGAGTGCTGGAGAGGCAGGAGTGATGGCCTGTTGAGTGTACCACTGGCCTCTGGAGTGTAGAGCAGTGGAAACATCCCCTCCTGTCTCAACACATCCTGGAGGACCATGGGAACCTGCGCTGAGGCGGAGACAACACTCCCAGGGTTTGGTGGAGACACTGCCAGCTTCCTCCTGGTAGGTTTCTTGGGAATGGGTTCCATCACTGTCACCTGGGCCACTGGGCCTAGAAAACAACATCAATAGGATTTCTTTTTTATGAAGAAGCCACAAAGAACCTAACAAAGTTTGGCCTATGCATGATCAAATAAATTGCTATCAAGTTACACAACACACTTCATCAAGGTCAATTCCATTTCAATACAGTCCAATCCATGTAATTGACAATTAGAGGATTTTTCAATTTAGGCCTAGCTCTACAAATCACTTATTGAATTGACCTCAACCCTGACTTCTATAAAAAATAAAACATGTCTGTAAAGTAATTTAGAAACATCCTCCACCAAGCACTTACATGGAAGTGTATACACCTTGAATGTATTCACTGTGTTAAGACCTTTGGAATGTTGCGGATATATAAGGTAAAGAGTTCTATATTTTACTTGACAAACAGTCACATCTGTTCTGCACACATTTATATAGGAGCCTTCTATAAACTTGCTTCTCCCTGAAGAGGGTCCAGGGTTCATCCTGTTCAGCCAGAACACTTTTTCTGTTAGTGGTTGGTGAGGCCTTGCTACTTGGTTCACTAGTTTGAGCTCAAGTGCAAGATAAGAATGCATTATCCAGTCTAAATCACAGTAGGCTGTCGGCTTCAGCATGTGGGTATTCACTAACAAATCAAATCAAAGTGCTGTACAGAAACCCAGCCTAAAACCCCAAACAGTAAGCAATGCAGGTGTAGAAGCACGGTGGCTAGGAAAAACCCCCTAGAAAGGCCAAAACCTAGGAAGAAACCTAGAGAGGAACCAGGCCATGAGGGGTGGCCAGTCCTCTTCTGGCTGTGCCGGGTGGAGATTATAACAGCACATGGCCAAGATGTTCAAATGTTCATAAATGACCAGCATGGTCAAATAATAATAATCATAGTAGTTGTCAAGGGTGCAACAAGTCAGCAACTCAAGAGTAAGTGTCAGTTGGCTTTTTCATAGCCGATCTTTGAGAGTATCTCTACCGCTCCTGCTGTCTCTAGAGAGTTGAAAACAGCAGGTCTGGGACAGGTAGCACGTCCGGTGAACAGGTCAGGGTTCCAGCAGGTCTGGGACAGCAGGTCTGGGACAGGTAGCAGTAGTTTGCCATAGCAACGTCATACATGGCCCAGGGATTATTATTATTTTTATTTTTTTAAATCCCATGACAAACGTTTTGGCTCGAGGTCCACATCGGGATTTCGAAATTCAACGGAGGTCAGCACAGATTTTTTAATGACCGATTTATCTAAATCGATTTACGGTCATGAAAAAGAGCAGTTATTTGAAAATAGATACAGTTGAAGTCGGAAGATTACATACACTTAGGTTGGAGTCATTAAAACTCGTTTTTCAACCACTCCACAAACTTCAACCACTCCACAACTCGCCCCCTCTGAACTGGCCTCAGACAAGAGAGCTAGTTTTATTTCCAGCGCTGTATTACAAAGCACTACAATTGTTCCATATGCCTACCCAAACCTCTGTGACCTGTGTATCCACTATACACAGGCCCCATTACTTATGAATGCATTTATTGGGTCGATGCATTGTTAGCTGCCCTCCACGACTGTCAAAATAAACACAAAACCGCTAGGGGGATCCATGGTGGCATAAGCATACCTGCAACTAGAAATAAATAAATAGGGGTACATACAGTTGAAGTTGGAAGTTTACATACACTTAGCTGACTTACAGACAGATTATTTCACTTAAATCACAATTCCAGTGGGTCAGAAGTTTACATACACTAAGTTGACTGTGCCTTTAAACTGCTTGGAAAATTCCAGAAAATGATGTAATGGCTTTAGAAGCTTCTGATAGGCTAATTGACATCATTTGAGTCAATTGGAGGTGTACCTGTGGATGTATTTCAAGGCCTACCTTCAAACTCGGTGCCTCTCTGCTTGACATCATGGGAAAATCAAAAGAAATCAGCCAAGATCTCAGAAAAATAATTGTAGACCTCCACAAGTCTGGTTCATCCTTGGGAGCAATTTCCAAACGCCTGAAGGTACCACGTTCATCTGTACAAACAATAGTACACAAGTATAAACACCATAGGACCACGCAGCCATCATACAACTCAGGAAGGAGACGCGTTCTGTCTAATAGAGATGAATGTACTTTGGTGCGAAAAGTGCAAATCAATCCCAGAACAACAGCAAAGGACCTTGTGAAGCTGCTGGAGGAAACAGGTACAAAAGTATCTATATCCACAGAAAAACGAGTCCTATATCGTCATAACCTGAAATGCCGCTCAGCAAGGAAGAAGCCACTGCTCCAAAACCGCCATAAAAAAGCCAGACCACAGTTTGCAACTGCACATAGGGACAAAGACCGTACTTTTTGGAGAAATGTCCTCTGGTCTGATGAAACAAAAATAGAACTGTTTGGCCATAATGACCATCGTTATGTTTGGAGGAAAAAAGGGGACGCTTGCAAGCCGAAGAACACCATCCCAACCGTGAAGCACGGGGGTGGCAGCATCATGTTGTGGGGGTGCTTTGCTGCACTTCACAAAATAGATGGCATCATGAGGCAGGAAAATTGGGTGGATATATTGAAGCAACATCAAAACATCCGTCAGGAAGTTAAAGCTTGGTCGCAAATGGGTCTTCCAAATGGACAATGACCAGGGCATACTTCCAAAGTTGTGGCAAAATGGCTTAAGGACAACAAAGTCAAGGTATTGAAGTGACCATCACAAAGCCCTGACCTTAATCCTATAGAAAATGTGTGGGCAGAACTGAAAAAGCGTGTGCGAGCAAGGAGGCCTACAAACCTGACTCAGTTACACTAGCTCTGTCAGGAGGAATATGCCAAAATTTACCCAACTTCTTGTGGGAAGCGTGTGGAAGGCTACCCGAAACGTTTGACCCAAGTTAAACAATTTAAAGGAAATGCTACCAAATACTAAATTTGAGTGTATGTAAACTTCTGACCCACTGGGAATGTGATGAAAGAAATAAAAGCTGAAATAAATCATTCTCGCTACTATTATTCTGACATTTCACATTCTTTAAATAAAGTGGTGATCCTAACTGACCTAAAACAGGGAATTTTTACTAGTTGAAATTTATTTGGCGAAGGTGTATGTAAACATCAAACTTCAACTGTATGTCCATTACAATTTCTACATACATTCTATCTAGTCTTAGACATTCGTGTGGTCTGGAGTGTTATTTTATACCCCAAATAATCACCCTCTTGAGAACTTTGACCCCTGTGTTAGAGCACCATAATCATATTTTAAGAAAATCAATCACATCTGAATAGATCTTAGTTGGCGACGGTATAAAAATAAGAGAGTATCACTACCATTGAAAGATGAAGGAATCACCTTTCTGTAAAATACTGAAAGGAGAAGTCCATGTCTGCAGTAGGCCTAATATGGGTTCTCATCTTTTGGCAGTTGGAGAAGTGTAGAGGTAGCCAAAGAAAGTGAACCTGGTGACCTTTACACAGTGCAGACATTAATCAGAGGTGTAAGGGAGTAAGGGCCGGGACACATTCATGCCCACAAATTGAGTTTCACCAGTCCCGACAAGCCCAGCTACTGTGACATGGAAGGTGGCTAAGTAGGGGAAAGAAGAAAATGAATCAAATCGAGTAAGGCAAAAGAAAAATATAATTTGATGTTTCAAAGAAACCAGGACATAAAAGCCCAGTGCAGTCCAAAACACGATTTTCAGAGTGTACTGCGCCTGGCCCGCCACAGGAGTCGCTAGTATGCGATGGGACAATGACATCCCTGCCGACCAAACCCTCCCCTAACCCGGATGACGCTGGGCCAATTGTGCACTGCCCCTTGAGTCTCCTGGTTGTGGCCGGCTGCGACAGAGCCTGGACCCAAACCCAGAATCTCTAGTGGCGCAGCTAGCACTGTGATGTAGTGCCTTAGACCACTGCCACTTCAAATCTTTTATCTTGCCTATTCAGCCCCAATGGCACACATACACAAGCCATGTCTCAATTGTCTCATAAATCCTTCTTTAACCAGTCTCCTCCCATTCATCTACAGTGATCGAAGTGGATTCAATAAGGGACTATATCTTTCACCTGGATTCACCTGGTTAGTCTGGTCAGTGTTCATACAGTTTTGTAAACTCAGTGTATATTTCCACACTATGAGGTTGGAATAACTGTTTAATAAGAGCTGTTTGAAAAGACTGAAATTTAAGAGTGTTTTGGTGGGATGGAGTTTTGGCCTGCCCTGTGACATCGCCAGGCGGTAAACTAGTTAATAGACTAATAAGAGAGTTCCAAACCATTCTGCCAATTACAGCTAGTTTTCCCCTCCCCACTCAGTCCACTCCCAGACAGTCTTAGAACAAATCTTGCTTGAGAAATTGCTCTTCGATAAGAAGCTATTTTTGCTTCTTTTGACAATTTTTATGGAATACAATCACAGTAAGATGACTTAATTGTTATCCAGAAATGAATTGATATGGAGATAAAATCTGCTGCATTGGACCTTTAACCAATCAAGCAAACATAACAAGGCCACATAAAATCCTTATGGAACACAAAGCAAGGAATGAGGGAAAACAACTTATGACCGACAAAGCAGGAGTAGACATATCCTATGATTAGTCCTAAGTTATTTCATGGTATAAGTGGTTCACAAATCACTAGCCATAATGGATGACTCACACGCTTAGCAACCTGTCGTATAAAGGATACAGCTACACTGAATGGATCACCATATTAGTCATCAGTGAGGATGAGTCATACACACTACATACTGTTAATTATTGGTCATTTGATCAAGACTAACTTAGATACAACTAACTTTACATACAACTGATTAAATGGGAATAATTGATATAGGCTACATAATTCATTTTTAATATACACCAGTCGTTTTAATATATATGTGTCTTCCATTAACCGGCCTAAATGTTATGAATAGAACTTTGGGATTTAATTATGTAATAAGAGCTTAAACGTATTAACATGAATAAATATAATGTTTTACGAGAATAGGTAGACTATGATAAAACCTGGCTGAGATTGAGGATTATGTCACCAAAAGAACGTAAGCAGGGTTGTTAGAGTTTAAAAGCTGGCGTGTAAGAGTAAAGTGGAGAGCACGTTGCATCAGAGCACGAGGAGGCAGACACTTGTTGCAGTGAGACACTGCGGCTGCATCATTTACATGCTGCTGACCACAGCCATGTGACTCCGCTTCCTACCTACTACATTTTACTGAGGAGGAGGCAATTCCCAGAAATGTGAGCTGTGTGGTAGTGGATTTGACATATCAATTTGCCTACTCTAACCCCACCCCCCCACAGACAAAATAGAACAACCAACTAAATTGTTTAATGTAGAAGCTTTTAAGTGACAATGCTCACATTTTTAACAACATATTTGCGTATCATAAAAGGGAGGGGGAGATATGGAAGATTAATGGACCTATTTATTCATGTGAAGAGCAGAATGCAATATTTAGGAAATTTGAGTCACAGCTCAGATAGCAAGGCAGGATGAGGGGACAGTGATAAATGGTACTGCTTCTCTGACGGAGATCTGGCCCGGCAATAAATGGCAGCCAAGTTCTTTCAATCACATATTTTTGGCTTGTAGGATTAATACATGCATGAGGTGCTATTTCTGGTGGAGACAGCGCCGTATTAGGGTCGCTTGGCTGCTGCCTCCCTCTTTATAGCGCTGCTGCTGTTCTTGCTGACGGGGCAGGGCGTTTACGCTTGCCTTGCCTACCTTCTTTTCCCTGCAGTGAATTTACATTTTCATGAATGAGGTTTAAGCAGGCTGGGTTGGGAGGGCTGGATTGACTGAGTACAAGATATGGAAGAAAGGGGGAGGGGGGCAAGGAGGGAGAGAGTGATCGAGCAGGAAAAAGTAAGACTGGCACAGAACGAGGTTGCAGGGGAGAGAGAGAGAGAAGAGTGATTGAAATTGTGTGGGCCATTCTGTGCTGAAGGGAGATAAGGTGATGGGTACAAGGCATTGGACTGGCGGGGTGCAGAACACTATTGAGAGGGTCATGTGTGGTGACCTGCCCTCGTATCCACTTAGAGATGGTGCGGTAATAAAAAGGTTGGAGAGGGAGGATCGCCATACTCAATTATCAAGCTCTGATGCTAGTTACACAAACACAGAATAAAACAAAGATTTCACACGAACAGGTAACATGATTTGGATAAGATCTTATTTCATATAAAAAGCGTAAATCATAGTCCACAGAAGCGATAGTCCAGTGTCCCATTGTGACATAGCTACCTGGCTCTGAGACCACCATCTGCAGGGGACACAAAGCCCGAACACACACCTCCCTACAATTCCCAACCAACGCGTCTCCGGTACGCATCCTCTATTCATTTGAAAGTGTTGACAGCTGGAGAAACTGCTTGAGCTGCACTCAGAATGAGAAAAGTATGAAAGCTAACGGTCCAATATTCTAGAAAACTGCAGTGTATATGTGTGCTGGTTTTGGACTATGATAAACCCTTAAGTTAAAGACATTCATGTAATTCACAAAAAGACATTCTTAAGTAGATAAGACATGCAAAAAGTAGGGCTATGACAGTCATGGAATTTTGGATGACGGATATTGGTCAGCCAAATGACCGTGATCACAGCTCGAATAGCAAAATAAAATACACACATCTTCTCCTCTGCTCTGCTCCTGACTGCATGTGCTGCTGCCTGTTTTCTACAACACCTTGCTTGTTTCGGCAAAGAGCAAGAACGTTATCACATTGTTATTAACAGTCAATGTTACCGCAGAAACAGACTCAACTGCACAAATGCCCGGCTGTCCAGTCTTCAGTCAGCTGTTCCACAAAAAACACGTTTTAAAACTGTTAGGAGGGTTATTTTATTTTCATGACGGTTAAACGGTAATTGTGGCAGCTCTAGTAAAAAGTGTTTTTTAAAGCAATTTCCTGTTGCGCTGTGGTCATCTGGTGTTGTTTTCTTTAAATCTGTAGCTGACGTTTCCCACAATGTGTTTCAATCAAATGTAGACCACCTGTTCAGCAGAAAATATCATTACAGACAATTTGGACGGCCATATTTCACATACTTCCCTAAAGGTTTTCCCAGTCCTTTTCTTTCTCTAAAGGGGTCTCAAGTGTCATTTCATTTTCACAAAATATCTTTAGTTCCAGACCAGAAAGTCTGCAGTGCTGCACAACTGGAAATCAAATTCTATTTCATGTCGGAATACTTTTTGTAGTTTATTTACAGATTGCCTATTTTATTTTTCCTCGTTTAAGAATCAGTTGAAGTGCCAATTGATGTCCCATCATCTCTTGAGGATGGCAGAAGGGAAACTAAGTTGTTACACTAAACACCAGTGATTAGTGGGAATAAAACAATAAAAAACACTTAATCCATAGATCAATACCACTCATGGTCACACTTCAGTTTGACCACTACAGTGGGGATGTTTAATATTGCCAGTTCATTATTTTAACCATTCCAGTCTTTGTGGTCTTCTGAAACAAGCCTTCTCTGTTAACACCCCAAGTTTATACTAGTGAATCCTGAAACCAGTTTTATCACAACTGAAATTGCTGATGAACAATTAACAGCTGAAACAGAGCTTTTACCACAGGAGTGATGACTTTGATGGACATATTTGATCCCCTCTGACTGTCACTATGAAGGATTCCATGTGGCAAGCTGTTAGATTAATGACCAGGTTAGCAGGCCTGAGGGAGAGTAAAGACAGGTTTACCTTTCGATGATGGATTGGGTTGAAGGCGCAGCGAGACTCTCCTCTTATGTTTCTCAGCACCTGAGTGACAGACAACAGTATGTTCAACAACACAGCCTCCTTCATGAATACCATGCCACCCCCCCAGTTATCAGCACAACACACAGCATGACTAGCATCACAGCTCAGCCTGCACAGTTATCAATAGAACAGACACAATCGTGCCTCAGCATTTGGCTGTGGCAAATGTGAATAGTCATCATGAACTGCGCAGCAGAATCTACTGTTGCACACTTGCCTGGTTAAAGAATGGATAGCCCTTTACACTTGTATCCGCATATGGGACGAAAATGGCAGATTTGGACATTGATAAGCTCCTAAATTGGAACGTAATGGTTGTACAGTAACATGCTATAAATGATGTCAGATCTCAGGCTCTGCACTTCACAGCTCTGTATGGATTTTGACTGAAAGCCGTTCTGAACTTGAGCACCTCACACAACAAAAAGTGGCCCCCATCCCTCCCGCTAATTGGGCAACTTTAGAAAATGTTCTGTCTGAGTGAGGGAAATGCTGTAAATTGCAAGGACTCTATGTATTTTGAAAGATGAGACGCTAAGGATTATAATAAATACCGCTTTGATGTCATACAAGCGTGCACTTCACATTTCCATATCATAAAACTCATGTAATATACATTGTCAACATTTATGATTACTATGTTTGATGTACAGTTACAAGATAACATGGCATTATACCCTGGGTTGTCCTGAACAGAATGAGCCGGTTTGTTGTATTTGCAGCAGACCACGCATTTGAATTTACTCATGAATCCATTCCGTGCACACAAAATGACAATCTGTTTCTCTGAATTGCTTTGTGAAAGCCTAACACTAAGATCCTATTTTATAATTTTGCTACTCATATTGGCAATAGAACAAGCGCTCAAATTTCACCCACCTGACCCAGATTGTGATTTATAAAAATGGACTGTTTTTGGATTGTGTAAGCAACAATAATTGTGTAAAGGCGAGGATGCAGGGCTGTATTCCAGATAAAACAACTACAAGTGTGCTTGCTCTAATTCCTAAAGGGCACAGCTATGAGAGCTCAAAAAAGCGATGTATAGTTGAGGACTTCTGAGTCATAAAACTGCATTGAAATGAATTTGGAACTGTGCACACTTGAGGTGTGTGACCACTTGGAAACATCAGTTAGACCTCCCACTCAAACCTATGTAATGTTTTTGTCTTTTGTTGCACTTATCTCAAATTTCCCAAGAATATTCTTAGCATTTTACTGTGGGGAGAATTTTCGGATTTTGTTAAAAAACAAATGCGGCAAATAATTACAGTAAATTTAAAAACGCACATAAAATCAACGGTGTAATGTTTGGATTGAGTCTTGTGTCAGCTGAACAGTTGGCCTAACCTTAAGACTAATCATTTTCCCATAATCTCCACTGTTCCCTTTACATTTCTACCATGGTTATACATTTTCATATTTTTCTATAAGAAACATTTACATTTAGCTCTATCCCTATCTAATTCCCACAAGTGTAAGGGGTTAAAAGTTCAATGCAGCCATTTTTATCAAAATATGAAATAATTTCATGGGTAACAAGTAAGTTCCTTACCTTGATTTTAACCATTTAAATTGAAAACAAAGAAACAAAAAAAGCTTCTTAGCAAAGAGCAATTTCTGAAGCAAGAAGTTTTCTAGGACTGTCTGGGGGTGGCCTGAATGGGGAAGGGAAAACTAGCTGTTATTGGCAGAGAGGTTTGGAACTCTTTCTTATTAACTAATTTACCACTTGGTGATGTCACCAGGCAGGCCAAAATGCTATCCCACCAAAACAGGCAGAGATTTAGGCAGTCTTTTCTTAAACTAAAAGGGAATTATCATAATTTTTACAATTTCATAGTGTGGAAATATATATATATATATAAAATGCAGAAAATCACATTTTTGACTACACTGGGCCTTTCAATAAATGTAGCTTTAAATAATTAATAACAGTAGTCTTCAGGATAGTCATTGCAAGGTGAAAATGGAGGGAATAGAACAAACAGATCTGGTATCATACATTTGTGCTCATGGCTTGTAAAAGGGGGGTCAAATTACAGGATATCACTCAACTACAAGCACAAGTGGACATTGGCCAAAAATACAAAATAAAAGATACAGGGAAACAAGCATGTGACGGGTGCAGGGGGACAGGTGCGGGGTGCACCTGCTGACATTTGATGGACAGCAACATAGTAATTAAGTATTGCTGGCCAGCTTTGGTTCACGCTCCATTGTCTCCTAGGGGCTGAATGTCATGAAAGGAGGCCTGATGGCGCACTGGTGCTGGGTTATACAGGGTGTGATAGGACCTGGAGAATGGTGGCTCCTGTGTGTGTAGGCTCCCATGATCAATAGTAAATAGAGCCCAATAGCCCAGGGCCACTAGATATTGCTGTATGGCCACTGGTGGCCTGAAAATAAAGCACTACAATAGATGATTAAACAGTGGACCAGGGGGTTATACTACAAAGCAAGATCATTGGCCAGCTAACTTGCCAAAATATATTTAGATTTTCTAGAAAGAATGGGCATGGTAGTATACCCCTCAGGTGGAAATTACATGTCATTGTTGTCACAGGGAGTTGAAGCTAATTCTGCGTTTTTAAGACAACTAAGGTGTGAAGTCATGACTTACTACTGCAGGGACTGTTTTGATGGGGACAGATGAGGTGTGAAAATGACAGGATGGGTGCGAGCTCTGGCCTAAGCCTGGAACCCTCAGCCTGGGTCTCCTCGTCCTTCTGCTGCCCTGCCTTCTCCTGATCGGCCCACACCACACCCCTCTCCCTGAGGACCAGGTGCTCCAGGTCCTGGTTCTCAGCCTCGTCGGCAGCTGTGACCAGGCCCGACCCCCTCAGCGTCCAGTACTGTCTGCTGTAGGCAGGCAGCAGCATGTGCACCATTCTGAACAGAAGAAAGCATGAAACTCAAGCTTAAAAGATGTTCTGTTGAGTCAGTATCACAATTTATAGTGTAAAAGGTGCCAAAGTTAATTTTGTTGCATATGTATGCAACACCGAGTATAGTATAATTCAAAAGACTAATACTCTCTATTCACTAAGTCATATAAGTAACCAACAACGACACTGTACATTCTCTGGAGGTATTGTACGACACAGGTATGGATGGCACACAGCCATTCATACTCACATAGTACAGTGCGAGTCACTACTCATACTCAATTATTCATAAATATTATTTAATATCATTTCCATCTTAATATGCCTGTGTCTACCTGACCATATTTGCCCATTCATGTAGGATTAGGCCTGAAGATACCTTCTAAAACATGTAGCAATATCTGTACAACAGATGTTATAAAGTGGATTAAGTCCACTTTACAGGTCTGAAAAGTCTAACAAACCCCTTTAAGACTTAAGGCCATCTTATGGTAATATCACTGCATTTCCACTCTCTGTCTTCAATGGATACAGGTGGATGATTCAACTCTGATATGTAATTCCAGGCTTTTGTTCCAGCCCTGCTGTAGCATATCAGACTCCAGCAATCAGCTGCTCAACAGGAACAAAAGCCTGCACACGCAGTAGCTCTCCAGCTGGAGCGTTGGCTTGGCTACATGTTTTACACAGGAAGTGAAGTATTTTTCCACTGTCGTATTGCTGGGGTAAAGAGTATCAAATACTACAATGAATATCGGTATCGAAGTCCAAATGTTGGTATGGTGACAACATTACGTGTTTAACCCTGTAAAAGAAAAATGACCTACTTTTTAGTCTGTTTATTCTCCTGGTCCTGGATGCCGATAAGGTGGGTCATTTGCTCAATGTGCTGCTTGAGATCCTCTACCTGTAGCTGGAGCCTGTGGCAGTGAAGGTCCTTCTGGAGTACCTGAGGGGGAAAGGGGAAAGTGGAAGAGCTGGGGAAATGACCATGAGGGAACATATTGAGTAACCCTGACCACAGCTAGAGAACAAGCTGGCAGGGAGTCATCAGTGACGCACAAGACAATGAGTCTTGAGGGGTTTATTTTGTGCCATGCTTCATCTCTGAGAACCTGTCTTCTGGGTAAAAAAAAAAGCTGTCATCCACCTCTGACGTAAAAGAGTATACGAAACGACAGCAGAGAGAACATTTGACAAGCGGATGAATCATTGTTCTGTGCCACTTCCTAGAAGAGGGATGAGAAAGAGGAAAAAAAACATCTACATGGTTTAGATAACTGGCTGTGTGAGGGATGCGTAAAGATCATTGATCCACTCACCTTAATCATCCACCAGTGAACAAGAGCAATAAAATAAACACAGTTCTAATTACCAGGAGAACAGATGGAAGAAAACAAACTGTCACAACAGTTGAGACATATTTGCAAAAACAAACAAACCAAAAGTAAAAAAAACAAAAAAGGTTGCATAGAGTAAAATTCCTGTGACACGTTCCCATCCCTTCTAAAATGTTCTCTGGGAGATGAAAAACAACATTTAAAAGGGATAGTTCACCTTAACTATAAGTAGAACCATTTCAACGTATAATTAGCAATTAGTTTATTATATGGATCTGATCCAGCAACCAAAAATATGGCTCAGTTTAGGTAGCTTACAATTAGCAGCATTGTCAATAAGTCTTCCCAATCCCTCCAGGATTTTGTGAGGATTTTCTGTGATATTTGCGGGGCAACAATGCACTGACGAGGGGAAAAAAGTGTGTGTTGACGTGTGGCTTGATCCTCAACACGGGCGCCCCTCAGGGGTGCATGCTTAGTCCCCTCCTGTACTCCCTGTTCACCCACAACTGCGTGGCCAAGCATGACTCCAATACCATCATGAAGTTTTCCGACGACACAACAGTGGATCACGACAACGATGGCCAGCCAATAGGGAGCAGGTCAGAGACATGGCAGTGTGGTGCCAGGACAACAACCTCTCCCTCAACGTGAGCAAGACAAAGGAACTGATCGTGGACATACCCAACAAACTATCATGGTCCAAACACACCAAGAAACTTGTGAAGAGGGCATAACAATGCCTTTTCCCCCCTCAGGAGACTGAAAAGATTTGGCATGGGTCCCCAGATCTTCAAAAAGTTCTACAGCTGCACCATCGAGGGCATCCTGACCGGTTGCATCAACGCCTGGTATGGCAACTGCTCAGCATCTGACTGAAGATGCTACAGAGGGTAGTGCGTATGGACCAGTACATCACTGGGGCCCAAGCTTCCTGCCGTCCAGGACCCATATACTAGGCAGAGTCAGAGGAAGGCCCCAAAAAATTGTCAAAGACTCCAGTCACTAAAGTCATAGACTGTTCTCTCTGCTACCGCACAGCAAGCAGTACCGGAGTGCCAAGTCTAGGTCCAAAAGGCCCCTTAACAACATCTACCCCCAAGCCATAAGACTGCTCAACATTGAATCAAATGGCCACCCGGACTATTTACATTGACCCCCTCCCTTTTGTTTTTACACTGCTGCTACTCGCTGTTTATTATCAATGCATAGTCACTTTACCCCTACCTATATGGTCAAATTACCTCGACTAACCTGTACCCCCGCACATTGACTCGGTACCGGTACCCCCTGTACATAGCCTAGTTACTGTTATTTATTGTGTAACTTTTTTTTAAACTTTAGTTTATTTAGTAAATATTTTCTTAACTATATTTCTTGAACCGCATTGTTGGTTAAGAGCTTGTAAGTAAGCACTTCAAATCAAATTGTATTTGTCACATGAATTGCGAGCCCTCTTTTTGTACGGCAGTGATGGGTCAGCTTTATGCGATAATGTAGCCTTGTTTTTACTGTTTTATGCAGAAATAGTGTGGTGATTGGTCAAATCTGCAAGCCCTCACATAATATGCATGGAATTGTTGAGTTAGTAAAAAAAAAAAAACACACAAAAAAAACACGATCACGGAATCCTGGAGGGACCATCTTCCTCTACATCTCTCCTACCAGTACATGAACATAATAACCCATATACCACACCACTCTAACACCACCCCTGGGTCAAGCGCTACCATATCTCCTGACCCCTCCAGCAGTTGCCTCACCACTGGTGGATGGGAGTCCTGTACCAGTAGCTTCACGTCATTCTCCACGCGGTGCAGCCAGCCGTCGTTCTCAAGGAAGCGAAGCTCAGCCTCCTTCAGCCTCTTATGGATGTGCTGCTGCTGTGTGAGCAGGGAAGCCAGCTTGCGCTCGTGCTTGCAGGTGGCCTATTCAACAACAGAGCCTATCAGATTGGGATATGACAAAGGAGTGTATGCACTTTAAACATCCATCTATCAGTGGTACATCATAAAAGACAAGCTCCTTCTGGGACCATTTTCTGGCTCAGATGACATGGTGATAAGCAGGGTCTTTTTCAGACCTTCTCAGTCTTGTCTTTGGCACCGAAGAGCTGGGCCTGCTGGTTGCACTCCTCGCTGTGGCGCTGACGTAACTCGTTCTCCTTCAGCTGCCGCTCCAGAACAAGGTGCTCCCTCCTGATCTGAGAACGACTGGAGAAAATGCTCTGTAGGGACTCTGACACCCTGTCCAGAAAAAGGGCAACCAGCCAGTTATTGCTAAATGGAGTCTTTGCTTAATAATGGAGGGCAAAGGTTTATAAAAATACAACTTTTCAGTGTTTGCCCTTACTCAAGTAAAAATACTATGTCATGTTATTGTACAACTCAACAGGTTGAACAGTGTTCAAAATCAGGCAGCTGCCCTGGATCACCCTGAGCAGCTTTCACCCAATAAGGCAGAGGCCTTGCAACAATGTCTCATTCTGGTAAAGGAAGAGGGATATGCAGGTAAATAAATAAACAGACAGTGGAGAGCAGCCGCTGAGATGTGACTGCACTCTCCAATGTAACCCCTGTGACGTAGGAGCCGCCGTGGCCTTGCCAGACTGATGAATTTTTAATTGTGTGAGAAGCATGCTGCCTCTCTTCAGAGCCTCACATTGTGCGAGTTGTGAATTCTGATGCCGGTGAATGAAATGCGTGGGAATGAGACTCATTCAGCTCCACCCCCCTTCCCTTCCCCTCTCTCCCTTTTTAAACAGACGCCACTGCAGCGCTTGCTTGGAGGGGAGTGAAGGAAGGACGTTTTTAACTAATATCGATATATTATATGTGTAGTTTTATTTTTTATGTGGCTCACAGCTTCCCATATCAAAATTCCAGAGCAAACTCTCCACCCAAAGCCCAGGTCCTTGGGCTTTGTACTTTCCCTCAACATTATAAATTATCTATGGATTTCAATTAAAGTGTACAAGTTTAAAGGACACTCAAGTATGGTTGCATATTACGCATAACAGAACTTGTATTACTGTATAAATACAAGTTTTGCCTTTCGGTTGTTGCATGCACATTGGTTCAAGAAACAAGTACCTACTTGTGAATCTCTGTTTGGTTCTGACTGGAGATGGTATTAGAGCCTCCAGGAACAAGAGGGTCCATCTTCCTCTCCTCATACTCTTTCAACTTCTTCTTCAACTGAACGATCTGAAATGGCATAAACTGTTGATAAAATGTGAAATGTATGTCCACACATTTTCGGAACCTAAGGGCCTCCAGTCTGTGTAGTAGAGATTGGTGCTTTGTCTTATATTACCTCTTCTCGCTGACTCTCACATATCACTGCATACTGGCCGATGTGACTGTCCAAGCTGACAACATTCCTCTTGAGCTAAAGAACAGGTAGATGCATGTAAAAATGTATGGAAGGAGAAAGAGAGGCATTACAAACATAAATATTGTAAGAAATGCCATGTAGTACAAGTTTCACTATCAAAACCACCTCTGAACTCATGTTTGGCTTTTAAAAACAGAGTTTATTACAAATGAAGGTACACTAAGGAGAGCACGGCCAAAGAGGCCTGAGTAAATCCTATAACATTGTTGGGATGGGCGAGTAGTTTACTGACCGATGATTTGATCTTTTTGGCCCTGTTGGCGTATTTCAGTGTGTTGTGGGTGTCGTCATAAGATTTGGAGGAGGGGCTAATGTTGGCGATCATGACCGTCCTGCAGTTCCCGCCAAGAGAATCTTTAAGGAGTCGTGTTAGCTTGCTGTCCCTGTATGGTATGTGGGCTTTCTTACTCTGCTAAAATAAATGAAGCAAAAGCAACATTAGCCTGAGAAAAGAGTAAAAGTGCAAAACAGGAAAAGGTTAGGCCTACACATTCAGGTTTGGGATTGGTAAAGGTCTGACAAACCACAGAGAACATAAATGCTTTTTTATTTATACCAATTCATTCCAACTTGCTTGCGTTAAAATGCAATTGACCACAGTCCTATGACCCCTTGGGACTCATACAGTAAATGTCCAGTGACAATGGGACAACACACTAATAATGCTGTATAGGGGGCCGTTTTAGAAGTCATACACTGAATGTACAAAACATTAAGAACACCTGCTCTTTCCATGACAGACTGACCAGGTGAAAGCTACGATCCCTTATTGAAGATTGAAGTCACTTGTAAAATCCACTTCAAAATCAGAGTAGATGAAGGTGAGGAGACAGGTTAAATAATTATTTTTAAGCTTTGAGACAATTGACAGATGGATTGTGTATGTGTGCCACTCAAAGGGTGAATGGGCAAGGCATAATACTTAGGTGCTTTGGAACGAGGTATGGTAGTAGGTGCCAGGAAACACCCGTTTGTGTCAAGATCTGCAACACTGCTGGGTTTTACATGCTCAACAGTTTCCAGTGTGTATCAAGAATGGTCCACCAGCCAAAGAACATCCAGCCAACTGTGGGAAGCACTGGAGTCAACATGGGCCAGCATCCCTGTGGAACGCTTTCGACACCTTGTAGAGTCCATGCCCTGACAAATTGAGGGGGTGCAACTCAATATTAGGAAGGTATTCTTAATGTTTTGTATATACACACATTCTTATTTTTACTTTGGTAGACAGTAACTATTTGTTTCCATAAACAGGTTCCTGGCAGACAGATACCGTTCATTTCTATAGAATATGAAAACGCCCAAGCACATTATCTTCTGCTGGTGTGAATGTGCTAGGTCTGAATTCAGCCTGGCTTCACTAATGGCACAGATGCGTCTTGAGTACATTACATCTGTTCAGGTGAGTCACAGTCGCATGGAGATTCAAATGGCAGGAATTACCAGGAACTTGCAGAGGAAAAGTGATCTGCAATGGGCTGCCCAGCTGTTCTCCCTGGCCGAAACCTACATCTGGAATCAGGAAACCCTTATATTTCCAGCTGATCCTATGGGAGCTCAAAGTTTGCAGCTAAAAGGAGGTTGTCCCAATTAAGCAGAGTTAGTCTTTCGTCAGAGCAAGATTTACAATGTACAGAGAAACAGCCTGAGAGAGAGAGGGAATGGGCCAATGGAGAAAACCACAAAGGCTAAATGTGCAACTGCAATTCATGGCCATGGGACCAGTCCTAGCTGGGACATCAAGGTATCATTCCCTACAGCGAACAATGGTGGCATAATAAAAATACATTTAAGTACTGCGTGGCATGTTTGTGCAGCATTTCCTAAATGCATGTGGCCTGCTTGTGGAATCCCCAGGGTCAGTGGTAAACCAAGAAGACTCAGTGACAGGTTAATGTATGCAACTGGAATGAAATATTACCCAAATACTTGGCTTGCTAACAGACCAAGCAAGGCTCCTTGAGTCACAGGGAGCTGCTCACTTTTTTTCTGGCAATGACAGAGCAGGGGAGTATTGCTGCCAGTGTGATGTAAAATTGCAATCAATTAAACAACATACAAACTAAATGAAGGCAGAATAAATTAGACTAGACCGACCTAAATATCCACAACAAGAAAAAAATGATCTTAAAAAAATGCAGTGACCACAGAAATCAGCTGGCACAGTGAAAATGAACAACAGCAAGGGATAACCCTAACACCATTCACCGGTGAGATAAACATATGTAATCAGTTGTAACACCACAGTAGTGGGTTCAATTACCGGGACCACCCATAAATAAAATCTATGCACACATGACTAAGTTGCTTTGGATAAAAGTGTGTGGGGGGAATGAACTCAATAGTTTAAAATGACTAAAACCAAATGAAAACTGTGTAGAAATTATAATGATCCTACATTCATACAGTTTCTTGACTGTGTCCAGCTCGCTAATAATCCCAGAAATGAAAGCCAGACAATCCGGGAGCATTGAAAATTCCAAAAATGATGGATAGAGGACTATCTTTAGCAAATTTTGATGGCAAGGAAATATACATTTCAGTGCGTCCCTCTGGACTTCGAACACCGAATGCGGCCCCCAGGGCAAAATTAGTTTGACACACCTGTCTTAGTGTTAAATCTAGATATAAGTTTGTGTATTCTCAGTGGTGAGGTAGCAGCACCAAGGCCTGCTCAACATTGCTTACGAGTCTCACAGAAATGCCTGTGGGTGTTATTGTCAAAAGATCAACCACCTTCTTGAATTATATTGAATTCTGTGAGCAGAAACATTTACTTTGAATAATTTCTCATATTCAATAAGAAACATGAATCAAGATGCTTTACACATACCTTAGGGTCAGCCAGAGAATTGATGACATTTCCCAGGGCAAGGAGTGAACGGTTGATGTTAGCGCCTTCCCGTTGACGTGCTCCCTTTGCGTTAGTGGCACTTGCTCGCTCGGAGCCAGCGAGGTCAATCAGGCTCATTTTGGCCACACGGACATTTGGATTAAGGCTGGCCGTCCTGTCCTGTTGCTTCAAGTAAATCTAGTGGGACAAGAACACCAACAATTTCATCTTCACCTGTTCAGTGACTAAACCTGCTTGCCGTCTGGTAAAGGAGGAAAGGTAGATGACGCCACTCTATTGAAATAGCCTACCTGAAATACAGCATGGGACCGTGACGAGGTGGCATTCATGTCAGTGGGGTGCTGCGTTCTATTCCGATTGCCATAATCCAAAGCTTCAAGGATGTGCTCAGCAGACTTAGGCTACAAAATAGGTCACATGAATACTTTTAAACAAATAAAATCAGTACACATCCATTAAAAATAGATGTAAATTCATTCAACTAAGGAAAAAAGGACAACAAACACACCTGACAGACACAACAAATAACCTGTCGATCACTAACCTGGTGCAGAGTAAGGCCTTGGACAACCACTCCATTCGAGGGGTCCTCCCTCACTGCAAGAGGGCCCACATTAGCCAAGAGGTCCCGGATCTGCTCATTATAGACCTGCAAACCAGTTATGACAAAAACTTGACTGGTTTCTATTGACAATTTAACTTCTGATTGCTCATTAATAAAATGTGTTTCTTTAATTCCCAGGTATGATGGAGGAAGATTATTCCTTGATTTCTGTGTAAATGTATTACTTGTAAAATCAGACAGACAAAACCAAAGTCACCTCAAGATAAGAAAATGCTACATCGAATATTTTCTCTTCCTTGACTTGATCCATACGGTTGAAGAGCTCTGTCATGGTGCGATACATCACACCCGGGTCATTGCTTGAGCCCAACATGGTGTGTGTCTTTCCTGCTCCTGTTGCGCCATAAGCAAAGACTGCAACGTTTCAGAGAAGGATTAGTAATTAAAACATGATCAAAACTTCCACTTCAAATTAAAATAAATCTGATTTTGGTAGGTTTAAATGTGACACCAAATCTATTGGAATTTAACTGCTAAATGGGGTACAAAGATGTAGGCTACTGTAGTATACTAATGACATTAATTTAAATTAAGCTATTTGCAACACTGTTTTCACAACATCTGTCTCAATGTGCACATAGCCATAGGCCTACTAATCAGACGGTGTAGTCCTGTAAAGATTAGTAGGCTCAGGCATATTTTATTACCTGTACAGTTAAAGCCATTCAACACTCCATCAAGTATCCTTTTAGTGGTGTTCTCAAAGATATCCACCTGAGAAGAATCCTCCCCAAAAACATTATCAAAGACAAATTTCAGGTCCTTATTGGCTCTCTTGTTGACATCTCTGTTTCGAACTCTTGGTCCCCCAAAAGATGTAATTTGCTGTTCCTTGGGGTCAAATATTAGCATGTGGTTGTCCACAACTTGGACCACATTTCTGAAGTTCTCACACTTCTCATTGTCATTAGTTGGCCGCACACGAACAACCACTTTGACATGGCTGCACACGTCCATGACTCTTCTTATTGTGTATTGATCTAGTTGAGAGAGAGATCACAAGGAAGATGCTTTAGCTGACTAAACTCCACAGTGAAGGATGTTTCTGATATACTCCAATGGAGTGGAGCAGAGCACAGGCTTTGTGGAATTGGGCGTGGCCAGATATCATTTTTATTTATTTCACCATTATTTAACCAGGTAGGCTAGTTGAGAACAAGTTCTCATTTGCAACTGCGACCTGGCCAAGATAAAGCAAAGCAGTTCGACACATACAACAACACAGAGCTACACATGGAATAAACAAACATACAATCAATAATACAGTAGAAAAATCTATATACAGCATGTGCAAATGAGGTAGGATAAGAGTTGAGATACTGGGGTGCAAAGTAGCAAGATAAATAAATAAATACAGTATGGGGATGGGCTATTTACAGATGAGCTATGTACAGGTGCAGTGATCTGTGAGCTGCTCTGACAGCTGGTGCTTAAAGCTAGTGAGGGAGGTAAGAGTCTCCAGCTTAATAAGTAATAACATAGTTAACTACTTGCATCCGACAACGTTACATTTTAAGCAGTGAACATATACAAATATGTTGTTACATAAAGAACAGGGCGACTTGAATGTCTCGTGTAGTCGTCGCCCGTAGTGCCTTGTTGTGGCTAGCTAACATTAGCAGTCAACAAAGAGTCATAGAAGCTCACCTCCGAGCGAAAACAGCAAGTGCTGCGAGTTGTAAAATACATCATAAACATGACTTCTGTTCTGGAGCGAAGTATAATACATCCACAGCTTACCTTTGACTATAATTGTTTCACATTTGCAATTGTGGCTCGCTAGCAAATACTGCCACTGCTACTTTTTCTCCCAAGACCAGCGCGTCTTTTCAAAAACAAGCCCACTCTTCCTTCGCAACAGCTGATTGGCTATGCACCTTGAGTGACGTCGGTGAGCTTGGTGTTGCAGTCATTTGATTGCAGTACTGGTGGAGGAAGTGGCTTAAAAACTCTGTTCGTATGCCGGCTATTATCTAGCAATTTTTTTTAATCATGTAATTGAAACCATTATGACACATAGCTAATAACAAAGTAAGTATAATATTGCGTTAAGACCAATGTCCTAAGTACAATTTGCTTAGTCCAGTTGCAAGTTATTCAAGGTGTTGTAACACTAGCTACTAACTAGCTACTACAGCTGAACGGAACGCACATATCCGAACACTTTTCCCCGATAGTTTTTTATGAAGATGCACCTGAGAAAAGCTAGCTAGTAGCTGTCTAACGCGAGGTGCTACCAAGGCAGCTACACAAATAATTATTTCGCACTTCTCCACTTTGAAATTAGATAGCTCTCTTCAACGTGGTCTTCTTCTACTGAGTACTGCACTCTAGTGTAAAAAGGTGCCCTGGAGCCCACTTTGATTTGGTTTACTGTGTAGTTGGCTAAGTAGCTAGCTATTTACTGTAGCTGGATAACTAGATAGAAAAAACGGACCAATGCTTCATATTTTCTGATACCTAGCTAGCTTAGCTAGAAATGTCAGCTACATATTGTAGCTCTCTAATACCATTCTTTCTGCTATCCACAATTAGTGGCATTTATTGCATTAGCCACTAGCTAGAATAGTATCTTACAAAGTTGCTGTGTGTTTGTCATGTCACTCTCATCATGTCTGTACCCTTCCAATTCTCTTCAGACCATGGCATGCCAGCATGTGTCTGCTTGTCCCACCTTGAGATCATCATGGAGAGTGGCTCTTGATGTTGCTTGTAGAGTCAGCCAGCCATGGAAGGGGAGTAGGTTGTCTTACTCTGGCTTTGCTCCCATGGAGCCTGGTCACCAGGACAGAGGTAAAGATGACTCCACCATCTTGGCTGAACAGACACTGCACAAACCTGTTATGCTTAAAGAAGTGCTCCAATGTTTAGATATTCAACCTGGCCAGGTAAGTATTTCTTCTCTAACACTCTGTGTGTGTGTGTGTGTGTGTGTGTGTGTGTGTGTGTGTCAACCCATTTTTTCTTAGTGAGCCCTTGATGGTTAAAAATTCTATGGAACATCAGGTAAGGTTTGTTGTGCATTTTGCCTGTTTTTACCCCATGATGAATCATAGGGAAATCTGCATTCTTTGAAAGGTTGTTTGTGGCCAAACTTCACTTCTCAGTTCATAAGATGGGCTACTTCTCTTGAGAGGGCACATTAAGTCACCAGGATCCCACTACCTTGGCTTTCCCATACATACTACCAGGACAGATGGGCATGAGTCAAAGGCCTTCTGTTTCTGGTGGGCAGTGCGGAGGGAGACTTGATGGGCCCCCTGGGTGGCCGAGAGATGCTGCACGGACAGGGCAGGTGGGGGCCATGGGTCAACAACTTAGTCAGGCATTGTGCCACCGTAAGGCTGTTGGCAGGACATAGAGTGCTGCCTGCAACACTCCTGCCTGAACTTTAGCGCCTCTTACTGTAACTCCTTCACTCTCCGCCCATTGGCCAACTGTCCCAATAAAGCTAGCCAAGAGCTTGCCATTAAAAACAAGTGTTAGATGGATTTTTTTATGTAATTCTAGTCACTGCACATTGACAGGCTCTTTCTAGGGTGTAGCCTAGTTGCATATATATTACGGTATTGCTTAATACAGTTTGTGCTTCTCCCCAAATGCTGAAATAGAATTTATTAAAAGCTGAAAGACCGGCACCGTAGCACAGTAATTAAAAGCTGTAATACTTTACGTTAAAGCAGCAATCTGCTGTTTAAACAATAGTAAAGGGCACCCCGCCACTGTTTTGGTAAAATGCTGAGGGATGGGGCTTAAGAAATGTAACCACTCTCAAATTCATAGACAGAGCTATGTATGGACTGACTATCCATGATGCAACATTTGAGTTTTAGCCATGTTTTGAGGCCATACAGTGTTTATAATGACATTATTTACAAACAAGTTTAGGCAATATTTTGGGTTCTGATGGGGTATGACAGTTGAACTAAGCTCTTGAGGAATTTATAAGATATATTCTTCAAGAATCAGTGGGTATACATCATTCATTTAAAAGGCCATGTGGGATGTAGTAGTCACAGATTGCCCCTTTAAGTTGTGCTTACTTGTGTATGATGCTGTAATTACACTCGTAGCAACATTGTCAAACCAGCATTACAGTATTTACATATTGGCATACTCAGTCCCCTCCCCCATACTCAAATACATTAGCAGAATGTTTTGGGTACTGCACATCCATCTTACCTTCTTCAACTTTCAGACTGAGACACTTGTGTGTGCAGGAAGTAGGCTAGCTGTGTAAATAGAAACTACATAAACACTAAGCCTACTTTGGCATGTTTGATTGAATCCAGCGCTTACTGTAATTTCTCTTTGATGGAGAATTGAAATGCGTCATGTTCAGACTGCTCGCTGGAACATTGCAATGACAATGGCAACTGTTTATAAACTGTAATGTAAGATCTCACAAACATAAATAAAATGTTTATTCATTCATGTGGTCTATTAGGCTATATGTAATAGCAGCCTTGGTCAAGGTACACATGTAAATAAACAGCTACAAACTATTTAGTTTTTGTGTTTACATTTCCATGTAGTAATGACGGCACATGTAAACACTTAAGCGGTCTTACAATAGAAATTCTTATGGTAGAGGTTCTCCATGTGAAATCCCCCCACCATTTCTGTTAATGAACCAGTCAGACAATCAGGTGTCTGCACTCTGTTTCCATCAGCTGTCCTGTAGAGCAGCTAGGTAGTGTAATCACAGACCCTGTTTGTTTAAGTGGGGGTTTCACTGACAAGTCAATGACTGGGAGGAAACCCACGCTACATGTTAGCCAAATACTCACTTATATCACTGAACTGAGTCAGATTAATATTTTGATCTGCTATTGTAAAGCAATCAACCCTGCGTAGTTGCTCTTGTCAGGCTAAGCATAGTGTGTATGAATGGAGCACTTAGGGAGATGATGGGTATCTGAGAGCAAACGCTGTAATTACACCAAAGTGGGTAAATGGCAATGCAGCCTTTCACGTCCCGCTGCCTCCCACGCATGAAGTCCAGCACAGATATCTACACAGGTGGACTGTGATATTTCCTAACATTTTTCTTACACTGTCAGGGCTAGTAGTGCTGCACATGCAAAGCCTTTAAAATAACAAGTGATTGAACTACTTACAAAAATGTCGATAAGGTTATGGGCTTAGGTCTTAATTGTGCTGATCAGTCTAGAGATAGTTGATAAGTCTATAGATGGACCTAGTAAAACCTTTTTATACTCCAGAAATTAGCTTTATCTCAAGCAGCCACAGTGTTGCTCTCCTGCTGGCCTTCCTTCCCTTCCCATCAACCATAAATTACCCAAACTAGATTGGCCTCATTAACCACCAAATTAGCTCTTAAAAGATTACAGTTTGTACAATTGAATATTTTTCTATTCACCTTGAACGTGAATGCGCTTAGCCAGCCGGATAACCATTTTAACCTAATTATCTTCACCATCTTGATTCAATTGTAGCATTTGGCTAATTGAATAATGGGCAGTGTGAGGCCTAAAGGTGGTTATAAACCGTGATGTGGGAGACGGCGGTCGAGGTAGGGGGCTTGGTGAAGGATATCCTTTCTCAGGGCAGAATCAGGCTTTTCCTGACCTGGAGGTTATTACTTTACTCAAGACAGGAGGAGCTGGAGGATAGGGTATTTTCTTTACATGGAGGAACAGGATTTATGGCTGCTTATTGCTATGAAAATGACTCAAATAAATCAAATTGAATCAAAGTAAGAAGGTGTCAGAAGATGACTAACAAAGTGCCACTAAGATTTTGAAATGGATGAATAGGATGGCCATATTTTAAAAGACCACATTATGTACGGTATCCCCCTACTCTGTCACTCCTTTTGATACTTGCAAGTCATTAGTTTAAAGACTGATCATAATCCACTTGAGAAGGTAGTGTCAGTCAGCATCACCACATAATGTCAGGGCTGCCCCGTCAGCTAGGAACATACAGAGAGTATCTCTGTGTTCCTAGCCCATCAGTCAGTAATCATAAATCATTGTGGTACACCCTGGCTGATGATACAATTAGGCTTTATTACTCAGGCTAAGTTAATAGCCTTGATGAAACCCCCTGCATCATCCCTGACACTCCCTTTTGTTGTAACCTAATTATTTGAATGAAACAATGAAGAAAACTGTCTTGTACAAGTGTTCTCTGCAAGTGTAGAACATAGTTTTTATACAATGTTTAAAAAGAAATAATACGTTTTCTCAGCAAGTTGAACCATTTATCCAGCCCCCATTCACGACCTCCCCAATCACTCTTAGGAAAAGAGACATCTTTTCAAAATGTATGGACTAAAAGCCTATCGCCCAGCCCCGGAACTCAATATTGCTGAGTGTTTTGTCTTTTTGTCAGGTCCACCCACGACCACTGCAATAGATTTTTCTTCTCCAGCATCCCTCATTACCAGCCCACAGATGATAGTGGGTGAGTGTTTCTCTGTGCCCCCCTCCCCCCTTTCACACGCCCACTCACAGAGGACATCCCGGTGGCTCCACGGGCCGGAAGTGATTTCTTTGTTTTTATGCTGCCAGGAATCCCCCGTCTTGTTGTTGTGGCCCTCATCCCCTCCTCATCTCAGTGGTTGGCCCAGGCAGGTGGAATTGCGAGAGTAAGGACAAGGTGTGGGGAATCCTTTTCTCTGGTGCCAGAATTGGGGACCTCCGCCAGGGCAGATTAATGAGCCGTCAACTGGGTGTCCAGGGAAAGATCCACTACTGCTTTAGCAGGGAAAAACTAGGTGGCCACTGCAGTCTCACCACACTCCCTCTTGTGGAATTAAAATGGCCTCCTGTGTTACACCTTCTCCTTACCTGAATTTAAATACATAACAAGTACAATGTCCATTTATAAGAGTGTTTTAGTTCCAATGAAATTTGTTAGCCAAATAATGAAGTAACTTTTAGAAAATCAAAGCACCTTATTCTTTCGTATGTCTGAAAAACAGTGAGTGTCACGCCCTGACCATAGAGAGCCCTTGGTTCTCTATGATATAGTAGGTCAGGGCGTGACAGGGGGTGTTCTATGTTGTTTATTTCTATGTTGGTGTGCTTGGTATGGTTTCCAATCAGAGGCAGCTTTTTAGCGTTGTCTCTGATTGGGGATCATATTTAGGCAGCCATTTCCCCACTGTGTTTTGTGGGATCTTGTTTTTGTGTAGGTGCCTGTTTGCACTTCACTGTCTTCATGTTTCGTTTGATAATTTATTGTTTTTGTGTTTTGCTGAAGTTTCACGTTATAATAACGATGTGGAACGCTACTCATGCTGCGCCTTGGTCCAATCATTATGACGATCGTGACAGAAGATCCTGAATGCTGTGGTAGCCATGCTGGTTAAGTGTGCCTTGAATTATAAATAAATCACTGACAGTGTCATCAGCAAAGCACCATCACACCACCTCCTCCATGCTTGACGGTGGGAACCACTCATGCAGAGATCATCCGTTCATCTACTCTGCGTCTCACAAAGACACGGCGGTTGGAACCAAAAATCGCACATTTGGACTCATAAGAACAAAGGACAGATTTCCACCATGAATTTCTGAGGCAGTTAACTCTAATGAACTTATCCTCTGCAGCAGTGTCACGTCCTGGCCAGTATATAAGGTTAATTGTTTTGTAGTTTGGTCAGGGCGTGGCAGGGGGTATTTGTTTTATGTGGTTCAGGGTGGTGTGTTTGGTTAAAGGGTGTTTGATTTAGTATTTCCGTGGTTTTGGTTTATAGTCTATGTTTATGTATTTCTATGTCTAGTCTGGTGAGTGTGTTTCTATGTTGTGTTGATTGGGGTTGGGACTCTCAGTTGAAGGCAGGTGTTGTCTATCTGCCTTTGATTGAGAGTCCCATATATTAGGGTGTGTTTGTGGTTGTTATTTGTGGGTAATTGTTCTGTGTGTAAGCCGTATGCTTTACCAGACTGTTTGTAGTTGGTCGTTCGTTTTGTTTTGTTATTTTGTATGTTCATTTTTGTAGTTAATAAAAATCAAGATGAGCATACACGTACCTGCTGCGTATTGGTCTACCTTTTCAGACGACGATTTCGCATTATCGTCGGAAGACGAAGACAACCGTGACAAGCAGAGGTAACTCTGGGTCTTTGGCGGTCCTCATGAGAGCCAGTTTCATCCTAGTGCTTGATGGTTTTTGAGACTGCACTTGAAGAAACTTTCAAAGTTCTTGTAATTTTCAGGATTGACTGACCTTCATGTCTTAAAGTAATGATGGACTGTCATTTCTCTTTGCTTATTTGAGCTGTTCTTGCCATAATATGGACTTGGTCTTTTACCAAATTGGGCTATCTTCCGTATACCACAACTGATTGGCTGAAACACATTAAGAAGGAAAGAAATTCCACAATTTCACTTTTAACAAGCCACACCTGCTTAATTGAAATATATTCCAGTTGACTACCTTCTGAAGCTGGTTGAGAGAACGCCAAGACTGTGCAAAGCTGTCATCAAGGCAAAGGGTGGCTACTTTCAAGAATCTCAAATATGCGAAGGTCGAGTGTCCTCCTGAAATATGACCCGCCAAACTGCACTCCTTAACACCCACCTACTTAACCCGCAAGCCAGCTGCACCAATGTGTCGGAGGAAACACCATTCAACTGTCAGCCTGCAGGTGCCCGACCCGCCACAAGGAGTTGCTAAAGTGCGATGAGCCAAGTAAACCCGTCCTGGCCAAACCATCCCCTACCCCGGACAACACTGGGCCAATTGTGCCCCGCCCTATGGGACTCGCAGTCACGGCCGGTTGTGACACAGCCTGGGATCGAACCCAGGTGTCTAGTGATACCTCAAGCACTGCGATGCATGGCCTTAGACCGCTGCGCCACTCAGGAGGCATATATATTCATATACAGTTGAAGTTGGAAGTTTACATACACTTAGGTTGGAATCATTAACTTGTTTTTCAGCAACTCCACAAATTTCTTATGAAACAATTTTTTTGGCGAGTCGGTTAGGACTTCTACTTTTCCAACAATTGTTTACAGGCAGATTATTTAACTTATAATTCACTGTATCACAATTCCAGTGGGTCAGAAGTTTACATACACAAAGTTAACTGTGCCTTTAAACATCTTGGAAAATTCCAGAAAATTATGTCATGGCTTTAGAAACTTCTGATAGGCGAATTGATATCATTTGAGTCAATTGGAGGTGTACCTGTGGATGTATTTCAAGGCCTACCTTCAAACTCAGTGCCTCTTTGCTTGACATCATGGGAAAATCAAAAGATATCAGCCCAAAAAATTGTAGACCTCCACAAGTCTGGTTCATTCTTGGGAGCAATTTCAAAACACCTGAATGTACCACGTTCATCTGTACAAACAATAGTACGCAAGTATAAACACCATGGGACCACACAGCCGTCATACCGCTCAGGAAGGAGATGGGTTCTGCCTCCTAAAGATGAACGTACTTTGGTGCGAAAAGTGCAAATCAATCCCAGAACAACCGCAAAGGACCTTGTGAAGATGCTGGAGGAAACGGGTACAAAAGTATCTATTTCCACAGTAAAACGAGTCCTATATCGACATAACCTGAAAGGCCGCTCAGCAAGGAAGAAGCCACTGCTCAAAACTGCCATAAAAAAGACAGACTACGGTTTGCAACTGCACATGGGGACAAAGATCGTACTTTTTGGATAAATGTTCTCTCGTCTGATGAAACAAAAATAGAACTGTTTGGCCATAATGACCATCGTTAAGTCGAAGAACACCATCCCAAACGTGAAGCACGGGGGTGGCAGCATCATGTTGTGGGGGTGCTTTGCTGCACGAGGGACTGGTGCACTTCACAAAATAGATGGCATCATGAGGCAGGAAAATTATGTGGATATATTGAAGCAACATCTTAAGAAATCAGTCAGGAAGTTAAATCTTGGTCGCAAATGGGTCTTCCAAATGGACAATGACCCCAAGCATACTTCTAAAGTTGTGGCAAAATGGCTTAAGGACAACAATGTCAAGGTATTGGAGTGGCCATCACAAAGCCCTGACCTCAATCCTATAGAAAATGTGTGGGCAGAACTGAAAAAGCGTGTGCGAGCAAGGAGGCCTACAAACCTGAATCAGTTTCACCAGCTTTGTCAGCAGGAATAGGCCAAAATTCACCCAATTTATTGTGGGAAGCTTGTGGAAGTTTGACCCAAGTTAAACAATTTAAAGGAAATGCTACCAAATACTAATTGAGTGTATGTAAACTTCTGACCCACTGGGAATGTGATGAAAGAAATAAAAGCTGAAATAATTTATTCTCTCTACTATTATTCTGACATTTCACATTCTTAAAATAAAGCGGTGATCCTAACTGACCTAAAACAGGGCATTTTTAGTAGGATTAAATGTCAGGAATTGTGAATCAGTATCTCAGTATCTCACAAAAGTGAGTACACCCCTCACATTTTTGTAAATATTTGAGTATATCTTTTCATGTGACAACACTGAAGAAATGAGACTTTGCTACAATGTAAAGTGGTGAGTGAACAGCTTGTATAACAGTGTAAATTTGCTGTCACCTCAAAATAACACAACACACAGCCATTAATGTCTAAACCGCTGGCAACAAAAGTGAGTACACCCCTAAGTGAAAATATCCAAATTGGGCCCAATTAGCCATTTTCCCTCCCCGGTGTCATGTGACTCGTTAGTATTACAAGGTCTCAGGTGTGAACGGGGAGCAGGTGTGTTAAATTTGGTGTCATCGCTCTCACACTCCCTCATACTGACTGGTCACAATGGTTGAAAAACGAGTTTTAATGACTCCAACCTAAGTGTATGTAAACTTCCGACTTCAACTGTAAAAAAAATAAAAATATATATATATAAAATGTATTTTTTTATAAGATCATGATCAATCACTATATAAATACTCGACAGTCAGGGAGAATCAAAAAATGTCATGGCAAGAGGCCCACATTGATTTTGTTATATTGTTTGAGTCACTCTGATGGCTTATGCTGTGTTCTTTTGCTATGGCAAAATGTGTAAAATTGCAGGAAACTAGCATTAAAACTGTAAAATGTTCTCTTCGCAGGATGTTCTCCCACACTAAGTTTGAAAAAAATCCTAGGGTAAATACAGAAAACCATGCCAATGACTATTTTGGAAGTGTGTCTTTTCATGACATGACAGCTACCATCTCGGATTGTTCTGAAATAATTTCCGTATTTAGAAACAGATAAGATTAGCATTCTTGCAACGTTATTTTGTTGAAATATAATTTGATCTCTGATAAATTAAGCTATTTGATTGCACCCAACTTGGCAATTTTTAATTCATAGGATTCATATATTCAATAATTACCTAACATCTGATTTGGACCAAACTTTTTTCTAAGAGGGAGTAAGATTTGAGGAATCCAAATAAATAGTCAAAAGCCACCCACGGACCCCCTGCACCCCACGCCAATCCCACCCTAACAACCAGTATACAGAATCTTATCAGTTTCTAACAACAGAATCAATTTCAGAACAATCTGACATGGTGGGAGTCGAAATCTTCTTTCTTGTTCTTTTTGAAGTAAAACGAGCTCAATATTAGGAACACCTTCCCTTTTCCCTCAGAACAGCCTCAATTTTTCGAGGCATGGACTCTACAAGGTGTCAAAAGCGTTCCACAGGGATGCTGGCCCATGCTAACTCCAATGCTTCCCACAGACATAGGATGTCCTTTTGGTGGTAGACCATTCTTGACACACATGGGAAACTGTTGAGTGTGAGAGATCCAGCAACGTTGCAGTTCTTGACACAAACCGGTGCCCCAGGCATCTACTACCATACCCTGTTCAAAAGCACTTCAATATTTTGTCTTGCCCATTCACCCTCTGAATGGCACACATACCCAATCCATATGTCTCAAGGCTTAAACATCCTTCTTTAACCTGTCTCCTCCCCGTCATCTACACTGGTTGAAGTGGATTTAACAGGTGACATCAATAAGGGATCATAGCTTTCAGCTGGGTTCCCCTGGTCTGTTAGTCAATGTCATGGAAAGAGCAGGTGTTCATAATGTTTTGTACACTCTGTGTATGTACAAGAGCAGGGGGTTAACTGTCCCCCAAGGGTAAAATTGGGCCCCCCTGTGGGCCATGGCCACAGTTTTTTTTCTCACTCCTCCATTGTTTTTCGGAGCACAGTGTAGTGAAAGAGGAGGCTGGTGAATAATTGATCCTTGTAATTAAACACTCCAGCTAGGGACGCCGGGGCTGATTGACGGCCAGATATTAAGCCCTTGTCTCGTAAGGTTGCAAGTTTAGTCTGAGGTTATCAGTGGCCAGCAGAGTCTCTCTCCCTCCCTGGCTCATTACTTTCATGAGTAGACCATTTCATAGTGGTGATGGGGGCGTGGTGTGAAAGAGAGTCTGGGACTTCATTAGTGAAATGGGGTGCCTGAGTCTATAGAGCAGCAGGTGGTTCAGCATTGCTGAGCAGACAACCCCCTTGTGGGTGCTCCACCGGACTGTCATGTTGAGCTACGTTAACCCTTTCATCTTACACAGTCTGTGGCTTTAGTTTCATATAGATACATGTACATCAATGTACTGTACATGCACACTATTAGTGGCATAAGTCCATAATGTGTGAATATAGCCGTTTTTATCATATCACACCCAAACTTATCCTTGTGCCAGTTTGTTTAGTTGCTTACATTACACATGAGAACATTACTGTGTGCAGAATTTGCCTGTTTTGTCAACAGGTTCCATGAATTTGACTTCAGTTATTGATATCTTGAGATCAGAATGTACAGTTGAATATCTGCCTTGATGGTTACTCATGTTGTCAATAATGAGGATGATATTTATACTAATAATGAAAATGGCAGGAGAGAGAGCATAAGGCACAGAATAGAGAGGAGGGGAGGCAGCCTGTAGAAGGATCTCAGAAATCTACACCTGAAATCCAGTTTTAATAACTGTTATTTGCGTACTTGCTCACAGTCATACAATATTGCTGAAAGTTGGAAAAATAAACAAAGCAAAGCCTTTCCAAGACACGGGAGCAATGTTATTACGGAGGGTTTTATTACAATATTTACATTTGCGCCTGGTGTGTGAGCGTGGGTATGCTAATCAGATGTATGCCCCGTGGACAGCTGGATTGAGATGATGACTCATCCCTGCAACATGTCCTTGATTGGGGTTTGAATGAGGGCTCAAAAACTGCATTATTTGAATGAGGATTACTCTTACATTTATTACAGTAGATCTCCATAATGAAACCTTTTCCTGAAAAGGTACATCTCCAGCGATGTTTGTGAATTTAATGTTATCATTATGTCCACTATTATTTCCTTTATTGTCAGATTAGGTTTATCTTTGGGGTGAGGGGGAGTATGGGGTTCAGTGTTTCCCCTATATTTATTTAGAAGTGGCACACTACCGCTGCTAAATAATTGCTGCCACTGCACATTAAAAAACATATATAAATGTATTTATTATAATAAAACAATTATACCGAGACATGCTTTTAAGATCAGATGACAAGTTACAACAAGTTACAGATTTTCCTCATATTCTCATCAGATCGTCTGAGAAACCTCCAAGGTTTCTAGCTAGATTGTAATCCTGGAAGTGTAGGCAACCCATAGAGATGGATAGAGGACTCTAGTACCCAAAAGTATGTTTTAGATTAGGCAATGCCATTGAGGACTTTCACCATATTGAAGTAGTCAACTGGTTGGGACTTCCTATGGTTAAGGAAGGATCACATAATTCCATTCAGGTCACCAGAAGGGATCAGCCAATGAATTATACACGTGAGCAAACATTCCATAACTGCAGGTGGCAATAAATCACCAATCTTGGCTTCATACCTGTTCAAACAACACACTGCAGGTGGCCGTATGCACCCTTTCAATTTGTTTACCAACTCATAAAGTAGTAGAAGAAGAAAATGTACTACTTCAAAATGGTGATGCCCTCAATTCATCTGCCCATGCTCTCACAGATGGCATAATGGGACAGATACAATGTTGCGTCCTCTATCCATCTCTGAGCCAACCCTATGAATAGATGTATGTAATAATTGTTAGCTAGGATACATTAAAGTTACACCAGATAAATATTTATGGGGGTTAATATTAGGGATGTAGTGATTTACTGATACGCATCAGTCCCCAATTCAAATGTTTAAGATAGGAGTGCATCGGTCTGCAGACCCCAAACCGATCCAAATGTAGCATCGGTCAGAACATCTATATAAACGTTACGAATTGCCGGTTCACAAAAATGGTTTCTTTCTACCTACCGAAAATACCTAAAATCTTTTGTGCTAACTGATGCGTCTACTTCAGTGGCGAATTGCATGTAACTGTGTTGACAGTCATTGATCTAAAAGTATTTTTGCATGCCAAACAACCCCAGGCAATATCAGTAGCTGAGTCAAACTGTGCGGCTTTATTAGTTGACAATCTGTCATTTGCTGGTTTATTGTTATCTATGTGCTGTTGAAAATTGTTTTACCTGAATAAAAGTAATCTACCGGAGACAGAACTTTCATCTGGCTATACCTGCTGAACGGGGCTTACAATAGATTTTATTTTGATTGTTTAGGTTTGTTTTTAACAATCAGTGTATATATTAATTTGAACTAATGGGAAACAGCCTCAGATTTAATTGAAGTGCAGTTGTTAGCCCCTCACCTGATTTGACAAGTCCTCAAAGTATGTACCCCTATTTATTTATTTCTTGTTGCAGGTATGCTCATGCCACCATGGATCCCCCTAGCGGTTTTGTGTTTATTTTGACAGTCGTGGGGGGCAGCTAACAATGCATCGACCCAATAAATGCATTCATAAGTAATGGGGCCTGTGTATAGTGGATACACAGGTCACAGAGGTTTGGGTAGGCATATGGAACAATTGTAGTGCTTTGTAATACAGCGCTGGAAATAAAACTAGCTCTCTTGTCTGAGGCCAGTTCAGAGGGGGCAAGTTGAGAAGCCTGTCATTTTGTCTTGTTTCATTTTGTGACCCTCCCTAACACTGTGCTAGCATTTTCATATCATACAGGACATGTCAAACATAGTGGCACTGTAATAATCTTTTTTTTATGTACATTTCAACATTTTAAACTCATCACTGATGTAACACATTTCATGAATTTGCCAGCAAACCCAGATTAACTGATTGTTGACATAATGTAGTCATTTTGGGATGACCTTCAGTCTACAGTGTTATGACTAGCCTACTTTTTACCTGACTGACTTTGTCTCATTTACATAGGTAGCCCAATTCAAATATTTTATTTTGTTCCTTTGACCAATCACATCAGATCTTTTCACATCAGATCCTTTTCAGAACTGATTTGATTGGTTCAAAGACCAATTTAGTGAAACAAAATATCGCAATTGAGCTAGCTACCTGTCTAAACGCAGTCCATGTCTGGGGCTTCATGATTAGTTGACAAGTTGTATCGGGTGTGCTTGTCCTGCTGTTAGGGGTACTGGAGTTGGGAAACACGGCTCTACGTGACTGTCTATTGAGTTAATGGATAGTACTAGAATGATGGTTGAGTGTTTGATAAACTTACATCACTTTTGCCTCTTCGTCAGAATTTTCCTGTACTTGTGTCTTGTTAGTTCCCTAAGCATCAGCCATAAGCAGCCATACAGCTCACTATCTCATGGGAATGAACTAACTGATTCATTAAATACATGACTCATTTATTTATGCAAAATATAGCTAAAAATAGGGTCAGGGGAAAAATAAGGAATCACTCCACTGTTAGTGATATAAGAAAAAAATAGTAACTTTCATAATGATCAGGGAGACCATTTCCTGAGAGAAAAGACGTTTCACTTAGTAATGTTAAAAAGTACTCCTGTAGGTGAATTTTTATAAACATGAATGTTTCACATTCATTAAAACCCCTGAAAAGATTATAGCAGGGATTTGGTCAATCTGCATTGGGCTTTAATATACCAATATGTTAACAATATTTTATCTGCAATACAAACACAATGCTTCTGATACAAATTCAATTTCCAATAGCAGCTCAATCCAAGGCTTGTAAACCTCATGGCCACACAACGATACGATACAGTATCGATACTAACGGCAACAATACCATATGTTGGATTTATCTACTAACGCATACGATCATATGCATTCACAATGCACATGATTGTGTAAAGTTAAATAATGGTTTTCCAGTGCTTTAAATGTTCTACACTGAGCCCATTGATAGTAGGATTATACTGCAGTGCTGGCCTTGTTCCTGCTCAGGCTGCTTAGTGGCCCAGGGTTCAGGTGGGGTAGGATGCATTACTCCTTGTGGTGCTGAATTACACCTGCAACTAGTCAGCTGTGGAAAAACATAAAATAATATATATATTCTCACCCTGGCAAAACCAGAATGAAAGGATATGTGGTTAGCAGTCTTCACCAGCAGAAGTTAGTCCTCATAAATGATATCCCACAAACCCAAATGGTTACATCATGAAGGACGTGTGATTCGATATGCAGATAAAGCTGCAAGGCCACCAAAACAAAAGCTAGGACTGCCCAAGCCAAAGTAGAACGTTTTGGGTTTCCAACATTGTAAATGTTCAAGGCTCAAAGTGACAATCGAGTAATCTCTCGGTTAGCATATATTGTTGTCTAACATAAATTGGGGCAACCGGACTAGTACCAGTTATGAATGGTCTACTCGACACACATATTGCCTTAGCTTGTACGAAACAGGTTCATAGAGCTTCCTGTATGCACTGTGATTGTTGCTTATTGTTAGTTGGGTAGGTCATCTGTTTGCATTGTATCTGTGTCATAGTACAAGCACACTCAATGCAGCTCAAACAGCCCCAGAATAAACACTCTGCTAGTGAAGGGAAGTGAAGTGCCACGTATTTGGCTTGTAGGTAGAGTTGAGTTGGCTCTGTCATTCCCAGGAGGATGCTGTTATTATTGGGGAAACATCGGTATGGGGTAGTAAAGGGCAGGTGCAGCATTTAACACAATGTCAACAAGCAGTCTCCAGTCTGATTTCATGCATAGTCAGTTTACCCCTACCTACATGTACAAAGTACCTCGACTAACCTGTACCCCCGCACATTGACTCGGTACCAGTATACCTTGTATATAGCGTCATTATTGCTATTTTATTGATACTTTTTATAAAATGTTTTACTTGAGTTTATTTAGTAAATATTTTAACTCTGTTTCTTGAACTGCATTATTGGTTAAGGGCTTGTAAGTAAGCATTTCACGATAAGGTCTACACCTGTTGTATTCGGGAGCATGTGACAAATAACATTTGATTTGATGTGCCTGCCAGCTAAGTATTAGAAATCTACATTTGTATTATAATTGTTATATGGTTTGATATGTTTTGACAACTTCAAACATCTGTTTCAAAGGAAGTTCATATTCAAACATGCCTGTAATCTGGCATACCCAGAATCTGCCACAATAATATTTTCTGAGACGTTTTACTATTTTATTTTAGTCCAATACCCCCTTAGAGCACTAGCCTTGAAGGGCGGCAGGTAGCCTAGCGGTTAAGGCTCGTAACCAACTGCTCCCCGGGCGCCAATGATGTGGATGTCGATTAAGGCAGCTCCCCGCACCTCTCTGATTCAGAGGGGTTGGGTTAAATGTGAACGACACATTTCGGTTGAATGCATTCAGTTGTGTAACTGACTAGGTATCCCCCTTTCCCTTTCCCTAATTGGAGCTAGACCAATCCACTGCTCTCACACAAACAAATAAGAGCCTTGGAGGGGAAGACCAGGAATCTGAACACATGCAGTCTTCCCCACTGTTCAACTCCTACCCTGGGCACATAGCATAGACCTAAACCTGCCTCTTGATTGGGTCTTGAACAGTTTCTCCCTTAATAATACTGATACTAAGTAGTATACTGTTGATGATAAGTAGCCTCTTCTTTTAAATGTATTTTTCAAAATTTCAATCATACCTTTACACCGTGTCTTCTATTTTTATGGCAACATAGGCATATATTTTGTTTGTAATTGATCAAATTCAGATATAAACAGCCTCATTAATATTTGTTTACTCATCAGATTACTTAGCTTTTCCGATGGTTTTCTTTGGTACAACTTTAGAAAACATATTTAGTACAACACCTAGACTACAGCTTGTTTGTCTTGCAAACTAATTATACTACAGTTGTAAGGTTATATTGGGGATAGTGCTTGCTCCAGAAACTATACTGACAAAAATATAAACGCAACATGTAAACTGTTGGTCCCATGTTTCATGAGCTGAAATCAAAGATCCCAGACATTTTTCAAATGCACAAAAAGCTTATTTCAAATCAATGTTTATTTGTCATGTGCGCCGAATACAACAGACCTTACAGTGAAATGCTTACTTACAAGCCCTAACCAACAGTGCAATTTTAAGTAAAAAATAGGTATTTTTAGGCAACAGATAAGTAAAGAAATAAAAATAAAACAGTAAAATGACAGTGAAAATAACAGTAGCGAGGCTATATACAGCTGGTACCGGTACAGAGTCAATGTGCGGGGGCACTGGTTAGTCGGGCTAATTGAGGTAATATGTACGTGAATGTATAGTTAAAGTGACTATGCATCGATGATAAACAGAGAATAGCTGCAGCGTAACATTCTGTGCACAAATTGGTTTACATCCCTGTTAGTGAGCATTTCTCCTTTGCCAAAATAATCCATCCACCTGAAAGGTGTAGCATATCAATAAGCTGATTAAACAGCATGATCATTACACAGGTGCACCTTGTGTTGGGGACAATAAAAGACCACTCTGAAATGTGCAGTTTTGTCACACAACACAATGCCACAGATGTCTCAGGTTTTGAGGGAGCGTGCAGTTGGCATTCTGACTGCAGGAATGTCCACTAGAGCTGTTGCCAGAGAATTGAATGTTCATTTCTCTACCATAAACTGCCTCCAATGTCGGTTTAGAGAATTTGGCAGTACGTCCTACTGGCCTCACAACCACAGACCGCTGGTATGGTGTTGTGTGGGCAAGCGATTTTCCGATGTCAATGTTGTGAACAGAGTGCCCCATGGTGATGGTGGGGTTATGGTATGGGCAGGCATAAACTACAGACAACGAACGCAATTGCATTTCATCGATGGCGAGATCCTGAGGCCCATTGCCGTGCCATTAATCCTCCGCCATCACCATGTTTCAGCATGATCACGGTTGACAACTCCATTGCGTCCTCCTCCCAGAGTGCTAAGAGCCTTGGCGTGACCCTGGACAACACCCTGTCGTTCTCCGCTAACATCAAGGCGGTGACCCGATCCTGTAGGTTCATCCTCTACAACATTCGCAGAGTACGACCCTGCCTTACACAGGAAGCGGCGCAGGTCCTAATCCAGGCACTTGTCATCTCCCGTCTGGATTACTGCAACTCGCTGTTGGCGGGGCTCCCTGCCTGTGCCATTAAACCCCTACAACTCATCCAGAACGCCGCAGCCCGTCTGGTGGTCAACCTTCCCAAGTTCTCTCACGTCACCCCGCTCCTCCGCACACTCCACTGTGCTTGCCTACGGAGCTGTGAGGGGAACGGCACCTCCGTACTTTCAGGCTCTGATCAGTCCCTACACCCAAACAAGGGCACTGCGTTCATCCACCTCTGGCCTGCTGGCCCCCCTACCTCTGCGGAAGCACAGTCAAAACTGTTCGCTGCTCTGGCACCCCAATGGTGGAACAAGCTCCCTCACGACGCCAGGACAGCGGAGTCAATCACCACCTTCCGGAGACACCTGAAACCCCACCTCTTTAAGGAATAGGATAAAGTAATCCTTATAACCCCCCCCCCCCCAAAAAAAATATATAATATATAGATGTACTATTGTAAAGTGGTTGTTCCACTGGATATCATAAGGTGAATGCACCATTCTGTAAGTCGCTCTGGATAAGAGCGTCTGCTAAATGACGTAAATGTAAATGTAATGATAGTGCACGGCCCCGTGTCACAAGGATCTGTACACAATTCCTGGAAGCTGAACATGTCCCAGTTCTTCCATGGCCTGCATACTCACCAGACATGTCACACATTGAGCATGTTTGGGGTGCTCTGGATCGACATGTACGACAGTGCGTTCCAGTTCCTGACAATATCCAGCAACTTCAAACAGCCATTGAAGAGTGGGACAACACAGGTATCTGTGAGCAACAGATGCATATCTGTATTCCCAGTCATGTGAAATCCATAGATGAGGGCCTAATTCATTTATTTAAATTGAATGATTTCATTCATTTATTTAAATTGAATGATTTCCAATATCCAGCAACTTCAAACAGCCATTGAAGAGTGGGACAACACAGGTATCTGTGAGCAACAGATGCATATCTGTATTCCCAGTCATGTGAAATCCATAGATGAGGGCCTAATTCATTTATTTAAATTGAATGATTTCCTTATATAAACTGTAACTCAGTAAAATCTTTGTTCAGTATAAGTGTGCTGATGAAAATTGTCAAGCTCAACAGCCCATCTAGTGTTCAAAGGAGCTTCACTACGAAGGCTGTTTACTGTGGATCAATGCTTGCTTTGTGGCTTTAACAGATCAGGCCCACAACACTCTTTTCCGTCCTACTCCTCATCCTTGCTTATTCTACCCAATCCCATAGCACGTCCAGAAATGCCAAGCTCTGCATATTATTGCCAACATTGAGTTATGTGTAATTTAGCATATTGCTAGACGATATAACATGATACAACTATACCATACAAAACATATAAGAAACTAAACAAACATAATAGATTCATATCTGAGGAAGTTTTGGTGCCTTAATGACTTTCAGGGGTTTCTAAGAATTAAAAAGTGAAAGTTCTCTTGTTTTTCGATTCTGTCTGAGTCTAGTCTGAGATGTTGAACTAGAAATGCTGTGCACTTAATAGGCTACACCCCACCCACTTTCGAACAGCTAGATGTATACAAAATGGCTAGCTATGGACTGATGATAATTCCTGTCTTCAAAATGCCTGGGGCATCCACTTTATCAGGAAATCTTTAAATCGTTGCAGTATATGATGAAGGATGGCACAGTCTCTCAACCCATCCAACCCTCCCTCCCCCCAATTCTATTTCTTTCATCGGTTATTGTGAAAACGGCCTTCAACTACCAGAAGCATCTCTTCATATGCCTCTAGATCTTTTTATTCTATGAGTACTCTTTCACTGGGAGGTCTTCATTTAGCTTGACGCCACACTTGACACATACTAATGGACATGACCCTGTTCTTCTTTTGTCTTCCTTTAGTACCATGAAATTCACCTTCAGGAGGGAAGCCATTTCTCCCGCTGCTTCTTTACATTTTGTGAATATACAGTAGTGAGAGGTTTCCACCCCGAACCCCCTCCTTTCAATTTGGTTTCATTTGGGCTATAAATAGTTTGCGTTGTTTCCTTTGCACGCCGTGTTGACAATACTGTTACACTCTCTCATCCATTTGACAAAGTGGAGTCTTTTAAAATGGGCACCAACTGACCGCATAGTCATTTTGGAAGGATCCGCTGTATCATGTTTGACCCTGTTTTTGTTTTGTTCTTGTTAAAATGAATTAAGAAGAGCTTTTTGGCATTGCCATTTCTTTTAAATCCTTCCCCTCATCCCCCAACCTCTGGAGCTTTTCTCATCTCTATAGTGGGAAGAAATATTTCAAATGAATGGCAATCAAAATATCTTGTTCCAGAGACAGCAGGCATGACTAACATCCTTTCCGTACCTCAAAGCTATGGCTTGGATTCAGCCTACTCATCAGATTTCACTCTTGTTAGACTTTATTTTTTTCTTCAAATCAACACTTCCTTCAATCGAGTGATGTCTGCGTACATTTGTCAACACACTTTTTCACAACCCTTTTTATTTTGAATCTTTTATCTGCATTTTATTTGATGATGATGCTGAGGATGATGTTGATGATGCTGAGGATGATGCTGAGGATGCTGGTGATATAAATGAGTAAGTCAAATTTATTTGGAAATAAGCTGAAGTGGTGCTGGTGAATAACTAACCTACAGGGCAAAATCTGTCTAGAATTCTGGGTATGGGGTGATGACTCATGCTCACACTTAGAAGAGTTTGCTCCTTCTCCTTAACCTGGAACATTGCAATAACTCATTACCTGCTGTCATTCATTGCCTCCAGACTAGATTGCCACCTTATTGGACTTTTACCTGTGAAACATTTTGGCTTGTATTTGACAGAGGAAAAAAATACTCTTCACATCAGATATAGCTCAGACATTTGTCTAGCAATGTATTTTGCTGACAAGTTCAGTTTGATTCATTGTAGTCTATTTTAACGATATAATTAAGTGCTTCATAAACAGGCTCCTCCTTACTTTTCCATCCACCACTGTATCCGTTAAGGCAGTCTCAGGGCACCTGCCGTGGGAGGCAGGGTTGACAGGGGCTTTATGAAGAGGAGGCTCGGACAGGAGTTGTCGATGGCATTTGTAACATCTAGAAACATCTTTGGGGGCGTTGATGGAAAGAGAAGATTTATCTCCCAATTCCCTCTGTCCTCCTCCACTCAGTGTGGCTTGGGGACACGACGTGGTAGCCTCATGATCTGTAAAACAGCAAGTGATTGTAGGATCATTAAAGAGTTGATCACCCGCATGAGACAATTAACAAGCCATGAATTAAAGACAGAATTGGTAGCCATAAAAAACTAAATCCTTTCTTGGTTTGTTCTCACCCCATGTCCTGTGATTCTGAGAATGATGACATAGGCCTATGTGGTTTGATGTTAGGCTAGATATAACGGCAATGCCAATTCGTTTAAAAGGCACTAGATTCCTCACCCTAAGCCCTAAAGGAATTAATATTGATTTAATTGATTATGTTGAGTCCATCTAATAATGAGCAAATTATTAAGTGAAAATAAATATACATTTTTTATGCAGCTTGTATAGCCTATGTGGTGTAGTAAAATGTAGCTATGTTCCTTGCTAGCAAAGGGTGAAAGAAGGTAGAGCTTGTCCACTGACTGTGTGTGCTAGGTAGAACTGACTGAAACACTATTGTTGTCACGTCCTGACCAGTAAAAGGGGTTGTTTGTTATTGTAGTTTGGTCAGGGCGTGGCAGGGGGTGTTTGTTTAGTGTGTTTTGGGTTTTTATGTGCAATGTTCTATGTTAGAATATTTCTATGTCTGTGTCTATTTAGTCTATTTCTATGTTCAGGGTTTTTTGGTTTGGCCTTCAATTAGAAGCAGCTGTTATTCGTTGCTTTTAATTGGAGGCCATATTTAAGTAAGGGGTTTTTGTCACTGTGTTTGTGGGTAGTTGTTCCGTGTATAACGTGTTGCCTTACAGGACTGTCTTCGTCTGTGTTTGTTATTTTGTTCAGTGTTCACGTTCCTTCTCAATAAAAGAAGATGAGTATACACATTCCCGCTGCATTTTGGTCTAATCCATACGACGAACGTGACAATTGTATAACTAATTTCACCTCTGGGTCCTGGGGACAGTTCCTCTTGCACACTAAGTCCATTTATTTAATCTGAAAAATCACAAAAAAAAGTAACTTTTTATTAAAAAAATGTTACGTTGCAGTATGTCAGTTTTGCAGTTGATTTGCAATCACTTGGTTTTTTTACGTGCTGACTTTTCGGACTGAAAAATTTGATTTGGTCTGCAAAAGGTAGTTATGATTTTGTGAACATTGTCATGGGTCTAATCTCTCGTAACAGATATTCATATAAATATGAAGATAGAGTTAGCTAGCTACCTGGCGAGAGATGTGCTAATGGGTTCCGAGGTTAGGGTGGGTCAGATCTCTAGTATGGCAGCCATTGGCCGGACTTCCACAGAGGGGTTATGGTAGGGTCCTAAAGACTGTGTGCTCTGGGCCTCTGAATGTTTTCCTGATGGAATTCAGCAGCTAATGTATTCATTTCTTTGGGAAATATTCCCTTAACTTCTATGGGCCTGCGGGACACAGCCAGTGAAATATCAGGGTGGAAAATTCAAAAACAACAAAATGTCATAATTCAACTTTCTCAAACATACAACTATTTTACACCATTTTAAAGATAAACTTCTCGTTAATCTAACCACATTGTCCGATTTCAAAAAGGCTTTACAGCGAAAGCAAAACATTAGATTATGTTAGGAGAGTACATAGACAAAAATAATCACACAGCCATTTTCCAAGCAAGGACATGTGTCAATAAAACCCAAAACACAGCTAACCTTTGACGATCTTCATCAGATGACAGTCCTAGGACATTATGTTACACAATACATGTATGTTTTGTTTGATAAAGTTAATATTTATATCCAAAAACAGCATTTTACATTGGCGCGTGATGTTCAGAAAATGTATTCCCACCAAAACGGCCGGTGAATGTGCACATTAATTTACAAAAATACTCATCATAAACGTTGACAAAATATATAACAATTATTTTAAGAATTATAGATAGACTACACCTGGATGAAACTGCTGTGTCAGATTTTAAAATAGCTTTACGGAGAAAGCACATTTTTCAATATTCTGAGTATATAGCTCAGCCATCACGGTGAGCTATTCAGACACCCGCCAAGTTCGGTGCAACCTAAACTCAGAATTAGTATTAGAAATACTCTCTTACCTTTGCTGATCTTCGTCAGAATGCACTCCCAGGACTGCTACTTCCACAAGAAATGTTGTTTTTGTTTGAAATAATCCATATTTATGTACAAATACCTCCGTTTTGTTTGTGCGTTCAGGTCACTATCCTAAGGGTAACGCGCGAGTGCGGAACGAGAGACGAAAAGTCTAAATGTTCCATTACCGTACTTAGAAGCATGTCAAACGCTGTTTAAAATCAATCTTTATGGTATTTGTTACGTAAAATTGCGATAATATTCCAACCAGACAATAGCATATTCATTTAAGAAGAAAAAGAAGGAGGGGCACGCTCGTGGGACCAAGCATATCCAATCCCTTTGTTGCCAGGCAGATCACTCAGTAACTGAGCTCCTATTATCTGCCCAGTGACAGGAAAATGCTCAAACCACTTTCTGAAGGCTTTAGACAGCCAATGGAAGCCTTAGGAAGTGCAACGTCACCCCACAGACACTGTAGCTTCGATAGAGAATCAAAAGAAGAACTACAATTCTCAGACTTTCCACTTCCTGCTTGGAATTTTCTCAGGTTTTTGCCTGCCATATGAGTTCTGTTATAGTCACAGACACCATTCAAACAGTTTTAGAAACTTCAGAGTGTTTTCTAGTTTCTGGGCCAGAGTAGTAAGCTGTTTAAATTGGGTACGTTTTTCATCCGGCCGTGAAAATACTGCCCCCTAGCCCAGACAGGTTAACCTACTCAGGCAGGGTGGTTATAGTAACAAATGTCATGCAGATCTGTCTTGTCCTCGCTAGCTTAAAAGCTTTCTCCTAAAAAAATCTTTACTTAAAATCTCTGTAGAGTTTTGAATAGACAAATAATATTTGTATTTGTTGTAACTCTACTGCATTTCATTAACAAAAGGGAGATTACCTCTACATACAGCAAGGTAGTAGAAGACGGCCCTCTTGCTATCTCATTTTTTGTCAGGCGACACACACACACACACACACACACACACACACACACACACACACACACACACACACACACACACACACACACACACACACACACACACACACACACACACTCACACTCACAGGGGGAAGTTTTTCAGGTAGGTCTATTCAAAGCCTGTAGAGACAGTTGAGGCAAGAGACCATGTGTCTTGGCCACAAACAGCAATGAAGCCGATAAACATAATAACCTCAGTCTTGACAGAGTAATTGCTAGAAGTTGTCTTGTCCGTGAGATATTCACCTCTCATTTGCCTTCTGCGTTGCTGCTATTCAAGCCTTGGTGTATGGAGTTGAAACCCAGACAATGATTTGTTTTCTGATGTGGCTTGCTATTTCCTTTCTGTAACATTTTAAATTTCCACTTGGTTTATATTGGATTCTGTTAAGAGTTTCTGTGACACGTTTCAAGATAGTAAGTTATCCTAGTGGGAATGAGTCTGACCTTGATTAATAATGTGAAATGCATATACAACATCTTGTGCTACAAAGGTCCATACTGTATATTAGTGCAAGTTCTTCAGCGTGGCTCTGGCTTGCCTGTTCTGAAGCAGACCTATTTTAAATTATGTGAACTCTGTTTCAGTGTGCTGGGTTGTAAATTATATGTGCACTTGGAGCAACAGAACTTGGTTTAAAGTAAAGGGAAAGTGGGATACCAAGTCAGTTGTTCAACTGAATGCATTCAACTGAAATGTGTCTTCTGCAATTAACCCAGCCCTTCTGTATCAGAGAGGTACGGGGTGCTGCCTTAATCGACATCCACACCATTGCTGCCCAGGGAGCAGTTGTTGTTGGGGGTTAACTGCCTGGCAGAACAACCGATTTTTATCTTGTTGGCTCTGGGATGCGATCCAGCAACCTTTTGGTTACTGGCCCAATGCTCCTACCCGCCAGGCTACCTGCCAATTGGCTTGTCCAGATACTGTACATCTTTGTTTCAGTATTATGTTTTATTCCCTCCCTGTGTTTGGCTTAGACTTATTTTAACTCCTGAACACGTGTGCAGCGAGAAATACCGATTTAGCACTAAGATGTTTTTTCTTTGTGAGATCTGCACGTGTCTGTGATGGGAAATGTTGACCCTAATAAACAAAACATCTCCTTCTGCAAAGCACATTGACCTTATTCCAAGATTTTATCTCCAGTCTTCAAGATTCAGTGTAAATGTAGATATTTAACAGTACTTTACAGCTTATTAATAGCCTTAACCAGTAAGTGCCAGTTGGCTGCCTGCCTTCCGTGCAATTGAGTGAATCCATGGGCAACGGCTATACAGGAGACACTTCTGCTTCTCAACCATAAAGCCATCCAGTCGATGACAACTGCCCTCACCCCCATCACATTCTGCACCTTTATTAGCCATTGAAGACACTGAGTGCCCTACATAAAATACACACACTCCATCACAAGATTGACAAATGTATGTATACTTAATCTTGCTCTGAACTTTGAGTGACGGGGGAAATGCAAACCCACTCCCCCATCCCTGTCATGGCAACAGATGCGACAAGGAAAGCGATCCTGTACCAGTGGATCGGTCTCCCTAATGGTCTGTCTGTTAGTGTAACAAGATATTTAAAAACTCCCCTCAATGACATTTTAGATCCCTCACTGTAACTGACCCGGGCTGGGGAGTCACAAGTAGGATTTTCGTGAGTCCTCTGCCATCTCTCAGGTTCCTGTCCCCTTTTCCTAATGAACTGAAGAGGAAGATTATCGAGATGTGGACTTTTTTTTCCATATAGCCAGAGACTGTCATATGTCTGCATGAACTAAATCACTAATGAACTCGATATGTAAAACCATTTTATAAAATGCAAGGGCATCCCTGAAGGGTTTTCATATAGGCTATTGTGTAACTTTACCCTTTAGCAGTATCTAACTCTTCTCTGTTTCTGTTAGGATGTTGAGCATAGAATGTGTTTAGAGGAATGTAGTGAGGGGACTGTGCCCAACTGCCCTGCAAGCTACAGTACTACTGCCTTGTAGTTTCAATGCCCAACTGCCCTGCAAGCTACAGTACCACTGCCTTGTAGTTTCAATGCCCAACTGCCCTGCAAGCTACAGTACTACTGCCTTGTAGTTTCAATGCCCAACTGCCCTGCAAGCTACAGTACCACTGCCTTGTAGTTTCAATGCCCAACTGCCCTGCAAGCTACAGTACCACTGCCTTGTAGTTTCAATGCCTCAACTGCCCTGCAAACTACAGTTCCACTGCCTTGTAGTTTCAATGCCCAACTGCCCTGCAAAGTACAGTACCACTGCCTTGTAGTTTCAATGCCCAACTGCCCGCAAACTACAGTACCACTGCCTTGTAGTTTCAATGCCCAACTGCAACACTTGGGGCACTCCTGACTCTCCTGTTCCCTCTGCTGGAAAAGGCAGATATTACATCCCTTAATTAGTGGACATGCATGCAACTGTATATTGACGATCATTCATTCACAAGGCTAAGGTTCAAGATGCATGTCTGACCTGTTATGATTGCTTTACCTTTCCTCCTGCCTTGTCAAATCAGATTACAACCTCATTATTAACATATGTTCATCTAAGACAGGGGTGTCAAACTAATTGTGTCCCGGGGGGCCACCTTCGATCTTCAACAAGGTCTGGGGGGCCGCACTGGTTATATTTCTTTGCCGTCAAAACTTGCATCGTTTTTGAACATTTCTATACTCTTCGACTGTGTAGCTTTAATTCCGGTGATTATTAGTGAGCTGGACACAGTCAAGAAACGGTATAAATATAGGTCCATTATCATTTCTACACAGTTTGATTTGGTTTTAGTCTTTTTAAAGTATACTGAACAAAAATATAAACTCAACATGCAACAATTTCAAAAATGTTACTGAGTTTCAGTTCATATAAAAATAAATCAGTGAAATGAAATTAATTCATTAGGCCTTTATCTATGGATTTCATGACTGGGAATATTAATATGCATCTGTTGGTCACAGATACCTTAAAAAAAAGGTAGGGGCATGGATCAGAAAACCAGTCAGTATCTGGTGTGACCACCATTTGCCTCATGCTGCAAGACACATCTCCTTCGCATAGAGTTGATCAGGCTGTTGACTGTGGCCTGTGGAATGTTGTCCCACTCCTCTTCAATGGCAGTGCGAAGTTGCTGGATATTGGCGGGAACTGGAACACGTTGTCGTACACAACGATCCAGAGCATCCCAAACATGCTCAAAGGGGGACATGTCTGGTGAGTATGCAGGCCATGGAAGAATTGGGACATTTTCAGCTTCACGGAATTGTGTACAGATCCTTGCAACATGGGGTTGTGCGTTATCATGCTGAATGAATGGCACAACAATGGGCCTCAGGATCTTGTCACGGTATCTCTATGCATTCAAATTGCCATCAATAAAATGCAATTGTGTTAGTTGTCCGTAGCTTATGCCTGCCTATGCTATAACCCCACCACCATGGGGCACTCTGTTCACAATGTTGACATCAGCAAACCGCTCACCCACACTATGCCATGCACGTGGTCTGCGGTTGTGAGGCCGGTTGGACAGATTGCCAATTTCTCTAAAACGACATTGAAAGCAGCTTATGGTAGAGAAATTAACATAACATTCTCTGGCAACAGCTCTGGTAGACATTCCTGGAGTCAGCATGCCAATTGCACGCTCCCTCAAAACTTGAGACAACTGTGGCATTGTCTTGTGTGACAAAACTGCACATTTTAGAGTGGCTTTTTATTGGCCCCAGCACAAGGTGCAGTTGTGTAATGATCATGCCGTTTAATCAGCTTCTTTATATGCCACACCTGTCAGGTGGATGGATTAATTTGGCAAAGGAGAAATGCTCACTAACGGATGTGAACAACATTTGAGAGAAATGTGTTTTTTGTACATATGGAACATTTCTGGGATATTTTATTTCAGCTCTTGGAACATGAGACCAACACTTTACATGTTACGTTTATATTTTTGAGTTTGTTTCCCCAACCACTCGTAGGCCGGGTTTGACACCTTCGCGGGCCGGATCCGGAACTCGGGCTGTATGTTTGACACCCCTGATGTAAGAAGAACACCAGCAACACAACAGCATTGTTACTTGGACATAGTTACTCCCCTGGCTTCACCTGGAAAGATAGTATGACCTGGCTTTGTGATGTTTTGTTTTGGTCCTATTCGCCTCCTGCCTGATCCAGGATGTCTTGGTCCAGGCAGACTTGGCTAGAGCACTACAGACACCCCTCTGTATGTATGCGAATGACTCGCTCCAACTTCTGTGTCAATCATCATTGCAAATGCCAAGCCCATTATAGCCAAATCCTTCAGGGAGTTGTTTGGTCCGTCTGGTTGCCGAGATGGCAGGTTGCTTAAAGGGGAAGGATCACATAAAATGATGGCCTCTGTAGATGTTATACAAGGCATTCATATTTGAGGCTTTTTCTCGTTTTCTTTTTCAAAACAGACGTCATGCTCTAAAAATACATCACAGGAGGAGAGTTGTGGATAAACAAATGAAAATACCCTCCAATGACACTGCTGGATCTGGTAGACTTACTGCATTGCGTGCTTCTTCCCGTAGTAGGATACATTTCCATAGGTCACATGAGGTTTAACACATAAGCAGGTTTTTTTCTGGATCAAAATGAGGCTTAGGTTGTGGGTGGGTGGGGGGGGGCAGTAGGCGTGGCCAATGATGCGGCCGCCGTCCAGAATTTTTTGCGGCCCTTCTCTTGGCCACAGAGACAAAATGTTGTTGTTTTTTAAGCCAATTTCTTGGGGCATGGAGAAAAAAATGTCAGTTTTAAAGTCCTACTCCAGTTTCCTTTTCAGCTCCTTTATCACCTCAATAGGTGGTTCAGGTATCCTCATGATATGGCAGAAGTTGGGGGACTTTCCATTTTGGCATGGCTTATGCTATCTGAGTGACTCAAACATTATAACAAAAATCCTGCCATGACAAAAATACTCCTGAATGCATACATTTTTGATTCTCCTTGACTGTGCCTTTTTTGTTGTTGGTTATTGATAGTTCTCAAAGATGATCTTATTAAAAAATATATAGGTCAATTTTATTTTCTACGTAGTTTATATCTGGTTTTAGTTGATGTAGTTTACACAGAAAACGTTTTTACCATTCCCCAAAAAATGTGACTGTATTTGGTGCCCGAAGCTTGAAAGGTCCCATGTGTTCACACGCCTAATCCTCAATGAGCAGTCATGGTGGTGATCTTCCCATCATACATCTAAAGCATGGATTAAAAATGTAATAGATTATCTGTTCATGCCCAGAGGCAGTCCTTGTTATCCTAGACTGGGCTAGGAGACATCATGAGGATTGGTGTCTAGACTGGAGTGGGTTGTGCTGTGATTACATTAACAGGTTTACCAACTTCAGGTTAGTACTGTATTAGAAGACATTTTAAAATAATATTAGTTGATGCTCATAGGTGGATTCCTCCTTATCTAACTCTGATTCCAATACTGCCACATAGCCTAGTAAGCCTACACTGTTTATTATCATATTCGACTTACTTCTTTAGCAATCCACATCACCTAGGCATGATCAGCATTGTTGCTTCTATGGCCACAGTTCTAAAGATTTAGGAGGCTTGGGCAGAGGTAGAGTTGTTAAGATTGGATCCCCTGCTTGCCCCAATTGAATACTAGTTTTCCTTTAAAAAAAATGTTGTAAGATTTTATTTTTAACAATAAAAAACATCAACTTACAAACGACAACATACAGACTCACACAAACATCCACAACATCACCCTGCCTAGCCCCACCTGCTCACACACCCATGTCCAGCACCCGTATCACTCTCCGCCACATGGCCTCAAACGGCACCATTTTGTTTCTCTCCGTCGCCCACACACTTAAAAAATGTAGATAATAGAGCATTTGACC